>NW_027371888.1:0-21317 GCF_046119375.1 Phyllobates terribilis
AGAATTGCACCTTGCAATGTGGAGATATTACTGTTTGTGCATTTACAATATTCATTGATTTTTGCCATTGAAAAACATGTTTTTCATCTACCAGAAATGTTTGAAGCTACTGACTGAATGAAAGGAGCTGGCATCTCACTCTCTTTGAATCTTCTTTATCATGCTAGGATTAACAGGAAAAAGCTAAAAATTTCAGAATTGCACCGTGCAATGTGGAGATATTACTGTTTGTGCATTTACAATATTCATTGATTTTTGCCATTGAAAAACATGTTTTTCATATACCAGAAATGTTTGAAGCTACTGACTGAATGAAAGGAGCTGGCATCTCACTCTCTTTGAATCTTCTTTATCATGCTAGGATTAGCAGGAAAAAGCAAAAAATTTCAGAATTGCACCTTGCAATGTGGAGATATTACTGTTTGTGCATTTACAATATTCATTGATTTTTGCCATTGAAAAACATGTTTTTCATATACCAGAAATGTTTGAAGCTACTGACTGAATGAAAGGAGCTGGCATCTCACTCTCTTTGAATCTTCTTTATCATGCTAGGATTAACAGGAAAAAGCAAAAAATTTCAGAATTGCACCTTGCAATGTGGAGATATTACTGTTTGTGCATTTACAATATTCATTGATTTTTGCCATTGAAAAACATGTTTTTCATATACCAGAAATGTTTGAAGCTACTGACTGAATGAAAGGAGCTGGCATCTCACTCTCTTTGAATCTTCTTTATCATGCTAGGATTAACAGGAAAAAGCAAAAAATTTCAGAATTGCACCTTGCAATGTGGAGATATTACTGTTTGTGCATTTACAATATTCATTGATTTTTGCCATTGAAAAACATGTTTTTCATATACCAGAAATGTTTGAAGCTACTGACTGAATGAAAGGAGCTGGCATCTCACTCTCTTTGAATCTTCTTTATCATGCTAGGATTAACAGGAAAAAGCTAAAAATTTCAGAATTGCACCGTGCAATGTGGAGATATTACTGTTTGTGCATTTACAATATTCATTGATTTTTGCCATTGAAAAACATGTTTTTCATATACCAGAAATGTTTGAAGCTAATGACTGAATGAAAGGAGCTGGCATCTCACTCTCTTTGAATCTTCTTTATCATGCTAGGATTAACAGGAAAAAGCTAAAAATTTCAGAATTGCACCGTGCAATGTGGAGATATTACTGTTTGTGCATTTACAATATTCATTGATTTTTGCCATTGAAAAACATGTTTTTCATATACCAGAAATGTTTGAAGCTACTGACTGAATGAAAGGAGCTGGCATCTCACTCTCTTTGAATCTTTTTTATCATGCTAGGATTAACAGGAAAAAGCTAAAAATTTCAGAATTGCACCGTGCAATGTGGAGATATTACTGTTTGTGCATTTACAATATTCATTGATTTTTGCCATTGAAAAACATGTTTTTCATATACCAGAAATGTTTGAAGCTACTGACTGAATGAAAGGAGCTGGCATCTCACTCTCTTTGAATCTTCTTTATCATGCTAGGATTAGCAGGAAAAAGCAAAAAATTTCAGAATTGCACCTTGCAATGTGGAGATATTACTGTTTGTGCATTTACAATATTCATTGATTTTTGCCATTGAAAAACATGTTTTTCATATACCAGAAATGTTTGAAGCTACTGACTGAATGAAAGGAGCTGGCATCTCACTCTCTTTGAATCTTCTTTATCATGCTAGGATTAACAGGAAAAAGCAAAAAATTTCAGAATTGCACCTTGCAATGTGGAGATATTACTGTTTGTGCATTTACAATATTCATTGATTTTTGCCATTGAAAAACATGTTTTTCATATACCAGAAATGTTTGAAGCTACTGACTGAATGAAAGGAGCTGGCATCTCACTCTATTTGAATCTTCTTTATCATGCTAGGATTAACAGGAAAAAGCTAAAAATTTCAGAATTGCACCGTGCAATGTGGAGATATTACTGTTTGTGCATTTACAATATTCATTGATTTTTGCCATTGAAAAACATGTTTTTCATATACCAGAAATGTTTGAAGCTACTGACTGAATGAAAGGAGCTGGCATCTCACTCTCTTTGAATCTTTTTTATCATGCTAGGATTAACAGGAAAAAGCTAAAAATTTCAGAATTGCACCGTGCAATGTGGAGATATTACTGTTTGTGCATTTACAATATTCATTGATTTTTGCCATTGAAAAACATGTTTTTCATATACCAGAAATGTTTGAAGCTACTGACTGAATGAAAGGAGCTGGCATCTCACTCTCTTTGAATCTTCTTTATCATGCTAGGATTAGCAGGAAAAAGCAAAAAATTTCAGAATTGCACCTTGCAATGTGGAGATATTACTGTTTGTGCATTTACAATATTCATTGATTTTTGCCATTGAAAAACATGTTTTTCATATACCAGAAATGTTTGAAGCTACTGACTGAATGAAAGGAGCTGGCATCTCACTCTCTTTGAATCTTCTTTATCATGCTAGGATTAACAGGAAAAAGCAAAAAATTTCAGAATTGCACCTTGCAATGTGGAGATATTACTGTTTGTGCATTTACAATATTCATTGATTTTTGCCATTGAAAAACATGTTTTTCATATACCAGAAATGTTTGAAGCTACTGACTGAATGAAAGGAGCTGGCATCTCACTCTCTTTGAATCTTCTTTATCATGCTAGGATTAACAGGAAAAAGCTAAAAATTTCAGAATTGCACCGTGCAATGTGGAGATATTACTGTTTGTGCATTTACAATATTCATTGATTTTTGCCATTGAAAAACATGTTTTTCATATACCAGAAATGTTTGAAGCTACTGACTGAATGAAAGGAGCTGGCATCTCACTCTCTTTGAATCTTCTTTATCATGCTAGGATTAGCAGGAAAAAGCAAAAAATTTCAGAATTGCACCTTGCAATGTGGAGATATTACTGTTTGTGCATTTACAATATTCATTGATTTTTGCCATTGAAAAACATGTTTTTCATATACCAGAAATGTTTGAAGCTACTGACTGAATGAAAGGAGCTGGCATCTCACTCTCTTTGAATCTTCTTTATCATGCTAGGATTAACAGGAAAAAGCTAAAAATTTCAGAATTGCACCGTGCAATGTGGAGATATTACTGTTTGTGCATTTACAATATTCATTGATTTTTGCCATTGAAAAACATGTTTTTCATATACCAGAAATGTTTGAAGCTACTGACTGAATGAAAGGAGCTGGCATCTCACTCTCTTTGAATCTTCTTTATCATGCTAGGATTAGCAGGAAAAAGCAAAAAATTTCAGAATTGCACCTTGCAATGTGGAGATATTACTGTTTGTGCATTTACAATATTCATTGATTTTTGCCATTGAAAAACATGTTTTTCATATACCAGAAATGTTTGAAGCTACTGACTGAATGAAAGGAGCTGGCATCTCACTCTCTTTGAATCTTCTTTATCATGCTAGGATTAGCAGGAAAAAGCAAAAAATTTCAGAATTGCACCTTGCAATGTGGAGATATTACTGTTTGTGCATTTACAATATTCATTGATTTTTGCCATTGAAAAACATGTTTTTCATATACCAGAAATGTTTGAAGCTACTGACTGAATGAAAGGAGCTGGCATCTCACTCTCTTTGAATCTTCTTTATCATGCTAGGATTAACAGGAAAAAGCAAAAAATTTCAGAATTGCACCTTGCAATGTGGAGATATTACTGTTTGTGCATTTACAATATTCATTGATTTTTGCCATTGAAAAACATGTTTTTCATATACCAGAAATGTTTGAAGCTACTGACTGAATGAAAGGAGCTGGCATCTCACTCTCTTTGAATCTTCTTTATCATGCTAGGATTAGCAGGAAAAAGCAAAAAATTTCAGAATTGCACCTTGCAATGTGGAGATATTACTGTTTGTGCATTTACAATATTCATTGATTTTTGCCATTGAAAAACATGTTTTTCATATACCAGAAATGTTTGAAGCTACTGACTGAATGAAAGGAGCTGGCATCTCACTCTCTTTGAATCTTCTTTATCATGCTAGGATTAACAGGAAAAAGCTAAAAATTTCAGAATTGCACCGTGCAATGTGGAGATATTACTGTTTGTGCATTTAAAATATTCATTGATTTTTGCCATTGAAAAACATGTTTTTCATATACCAGAAATGTTTGAAGCTACTGACTGAATGAAAGGAGCTGGCATCTCACTCTCTTTGAATCTTCTTTATCATGCTAGGATTAGCAGGAAAAAGCAAAAAATTTCAGAATTGCACCTTGCAATGTGGAGATATTACTGTTTGTTCATTTACAATATTCATTGATTTTTGCCATTGAAAAACATGTTTTTCATATACCAGAAATGTTTGAAGCTACTGACTGAATGAAAGGAGCTGGCATCTCACTCTCTTTGAATCTTCTTTATCATGCTAGGATTAACAGGAAAAAGCAAAAAATTTCAGAATTGCACCTTGCAATGTGGAGATATTACTGTTTGTGCATTTACAATATTCATTGATTTTTGCCATTGAAAAACATGTTTTTCATATACCAGAAATGTTTGAAGCTACTGACTGAATGAAAGGAGCTTGGCATCTCACTCTCTTTGAATCTTTATCATGCTAGGATTAACAGGAAAAAGCTAAAAATTTCAGAATTGCACCGTGCAATGTGGAGATATTACTGTTTGTGCATTTACAATATTCATTGATTTTTGCCATTGAAAAACATGTTTTTCATATACCAGAAATGTTTGAAGCTACTGACTGAATGAAAGGAGCTGGCATCTCACTCTCTTTGAATCTTCTTTATCATGCTAGGATTAACAGGAAAAAGCTAAAAATTTCAGAATTGCACCTTGCAATGTGGAGATATTACTGTTTGTGCATTTACAATATTCATTGATTTTTGCCATTGAAAAACATGTTTTTCATATACCAGAAATGTTTGAAGCTACTGACTGAATGAAAGGAGCTGGCATCTCACTCTCTTTGAATCTTCTTTATCATGCTAGGATTAACAGGAAAAAGCTAAAAATTTCAGAATTGCACCGTGCAATGTGGAGATATTACTGTTTGTGCATTTACAATATTCATTGATTTTTGCCATTGAAAAACATGTTTTTCATATACCAGAAATGTTTGAAGCTACTGACTGAATGAAAGGAGCTGGCATCTCACTCTCTTTGAATCTTCTTTATCATGCTAGGATTAGCAGGAAAAAGCAAAAAAATTCAGAATTGCACCTTGCAATGTGGAGATATTACTGTTTGTGCATTTACAATATTCATTGATTTTTGCCATTGAAAAACGTTTTTCATATACCAGAAATGTTTGAAGCTACTGACTGAATGAAAGGAGCTGGCATCTCACTCTCTTTGAATCTTCTTTATCATGCTAGGATTAACAGGAAAAAGCAAAAAATTTCAGAATTGCACCTTGCAATGTGGAGATATTACTGTTTGTGCATTTACAATATTCATTGATTTTTGCCATTGAAAAACATGTTTTTCATATACCAGAAATGTTTGAAGCTACTGACTGAATGAAAGGAGCTGGCATCTCACTCTCTTTGAATCTTCTTTATCATGCTAGGATTAGCAGGAAAAAGCTAAAAATTTCAGAATTGCACCGTGCAATGTGGAGATATTACTGTTTGTGCATTTACAATATTCATTGATTTTTGCCATTGAAAAACATGTTTTTCATATACCAGAAATGTTTGAAGCTACTGACTGAATGAAAGGAGCTGGCATCTCACTCTCTTTGAATCTTCTTTATCATGCTAGGATTAGCAGGAAAAAGCAAAAAATTTCAGAATTGCACCTTGCAATGTGGAGATATTACTGTTTGTGCATTTACAATATTCATTGATTTTTGCCATTGAAAAACATGTTTTTCATATACCAGAAATGTTTGAAGCTACTGACTGAATGAAAGGAGCTGGCATCTCACTCTCTTTGAATCTTCTTTATCATGCTAGGATTAACAGGAAAAAGCTAAAAATTTCAGAATTGCACCGTGCAATGTGGAGATATTACTGTTTGTGCATTTACAATATTCATTGATTTTTGCCATTGAAAAACATGTTTTTCATATACCAGAAATGTTTGAAGCTACTGACTGAATGAAAGGAGCTGGCATCTCACTCTCTTTGAATCTTCTTTATCATGCTAGGATTAGCAGGAAAAAGCAAAAAATTTCAGAATTGCACCTTGCAATGTGGAGATATTACTGTTTGTGCATTTACAATATTCATTGATTTTTGCCATTGAAAAACATGTTTTTCATATACCAGAAATGTTTGAAGCTACTGACTGAATGAAAGGAGCTGGCATCTCACTCTCTTTGAATCTTCTTTATCATGCTAGGATTAGCAGGAAAAAGCAAAAAATTTCAGAATTGCACCTTGCAATGTGGAGATATTACTGTTTGTGCATTTACAATATTCATTGGTTTTTTGCCATTGAAAAACATGTTTTTCATATACCAGAAATGTTTGAAGCTACTGACTGAATGAAAGGAGCTGGCATCTCACTCTCTTTGAATCTTCTTTATCATGCTAGGATTAACAGGAAAAAGCAAAAAATTTCAGAATTGCACCTTGCAATGTGGAGATATTACTGTTTGTGCATTTACAATATTCATTGATTTTTGCCATTGAAAAACATGTTTTTCATATACCAGAAATGTTTGAAGCTACTGACTGAATGAAAGGAGCTGACATCTCACTCTCTTTGAATTTTCTTTATCATGCTAGGATTAACAGGAAAAAGCTAAAAATTTCAGAATTGCACCGTGCAATGTGGAGATATTACTGTTTGTGCATTTACAATATTCATTGATTTTTGCCATTGAAAAACATGTTTTTCATATACCAGAAATGTTTGAAGCTACTGACTGAATGAAAGGAGCTGGAATCTCACTCTCTTTGAATCTTCTTTATCATGCTAGGATTAGCAGGAAAAAGCAAAAAATTTCAGAATTGCACCTTGCAATGTGGAGATATTACTGTTTGTGCATTTACAATATTCATTGATTTTTGCCATTGAAAAACATGTTTTTCATATACCAGAAATGTTTGAAGCTACTGACTGAATGAAAGGAGCTGGCATCTCACTCTCTTTGAATCTTCTTTATCATGCTAGGATTAACAGGAAAAAGCTAAAAATTTCAGAATTGCACCGTGCAATGTGGAGATATTACTGTTTGTGCATTTACAATATTCATTAATTTTTGCCATTGAAAAACATGTTTTTCATATACCAGAAATGTTTGAAGCTTCTGACTGAATGAAAGGAGCTGGCATCTCACTCTCTTTGAATTTTCTTAATCATGCTAGGATTAGCAGGAAAAAGCAAAAAATTTCAGAATTGCACCTTGCAATGTGGAGATATTACTGTTTGTGCATTTACAATATTCATTGATTTTTGCCATTGAAAAACATGTTTTTCATATACCAGAAATGTTTGAAGCTACTGACTGAATGAAAGGAGCTGGCATCTCACTCTCTTTGAATCTTCTTTATCATGCTAGGATTAACAGGAAAAAGCTAAAAATTTCAGAATTGCACCATGCAATGTGGAGATATTACTGTTTGTGCATTTACAATATTCATTGATTTTTGCCATTGAAAAACATGTTTTTCATATACCAGAAATGTTTGAAGCTACTGACTGAATGAAAGGAGCTGGCATCTCACTCTCTTTGAATCTTCTTTATCATGCTAGGATTAGCAGGAAAAAGCAAAAAATTTCAGAATTGCACCTTGCAATGTGGAGATATTACTGTTTGTGCATTTACAATATTCATTGATTTTTGCCATTGAAAAACATGTTTTTCATATACCAGAAATGTTTGAAGCTACTGACTGAATGAAAGGAGCTGGCATCTCACTCTCTTTGAATCTTCTTTATCATGCTAGGATTAACAGGAAAAAGCAAAAAATTTCAGAATTGCACCTTGCAATGTGGAGATATTACTGTTTGTGCATTTACAATATTCATTGATTTTTGCCATTGAAAAACATGTTTTTCATATACCAGAAATGTTTGAAGCTACTGACTGAATGAAAGGAGCTGGCATCTCACTCTGAATCTTCTTTATCATGCTAGGATTAACAGGAAAAAGCTAAAAATTTCAGAATTGCACCGTGCAATGTGGAGATATTACTGTTTGTGCATTTACAATATTCATTGATTTTTGCCATTGAAAAACATGTTTTTCATATACCAGAAATGTTTGAAGCTACTGACTGAATGAAAGGAGCTGGCATCTCACTCTCTTTGAATCTTCTTTATCATGCTAGGATTAGCAGGAAAAAGCAAAAAATTTCAGAATTGCACCTTGCAATGTGGAGATATTACTGTTTGTGCATTTACAATATTCATTGATTTTTGCCATTGAAAAACATGTTTTTCATATACCAGAAATGTTTGAAGCTACTGACTGAATGAAAGGAGCTGGCATCTCACTCTCTTTGAATCTTCTTTATCATGCTAGGATTAGCAGGAAAAAGCAAAAAAATTCAGAATTGCACCTTGCAATGTGGAGATATTACTGTTTGTGCATTTACAATATTCATTGATTTTTGCCATTGAAAAACATGTTTTTCATATACCAGAAATGTTTGAAGCTACTGACTGAATGAAAGGAGCTGGCATCTCACTCTCTTTGAATCTTCTTTATCATGCTAGGATTAGCAGGAAAAAGCTAAAAATTTCAGAATTGCACCGTGCAATGTGGAGATATTACTGTTTGTGCATTTACAATATTCATTGATTTTTGCCATTGAAAAACATGTTTTTCATATACCAGAAATGTTTGAAGCTACTGACTGAATGAAAGGAGCTGGCATCTCACTCTCTTTGAATCTTCTTTATCATGCTAGGATTAGCAGGAAAAAGCAAAAAATTTCAGAATTGCACCTTGCAATGTGGAGATATTACTGTTTGTGCATTTACAATATTCATTGATTTTTGCCATTGAAAAACATGTTTTTCATATACCAGAAATGTTTGAAGCTACTGACTGAATGAAAGGAGCTGGCATCTCACTCTCTTTGAATCTTCTTTATCATGCTAGGATTAGCAGGAAAAAGCAAAAAATTTCAGAATTGCACCTTGCAATGTGGAGATATTACTGTTTGTGCATTTACAATATTCATTGATTTTTGCCATTGAAAAACATGTTTTTCATATACCAGAAATGTTTGAAGCTACTGACTGAATGAAAGGAGCTGGCATCTCACTCTCTTTGAATCTTCTTTATCATGCTAGGATTAACAGGAAAAAGCAAAAAATTTCAGAATTGCACCTTGCAATGTGGAGATATTACTGTTTGTGCATTTACAATATTCATTGATTTTTGCCATTGAAAAACATGTTTTTCATATACCAGAAATGTTTGAAGCTACTGACTGAATGAAAGGAGCTGGCATCTCACTCTCTTTGAATTTTCTTTATCATGCTAGGATTAACAGGAAAAAGCTAAAAATTTCAGAATTGCACCGTGCAATGTGGAGATATTACTGTTTGTGCATTTACAATATTCATTGATTTTTGCCATTGAAAAACATGTTTTTCATATACCAGAAATGTTTGAAGCTACTGACTGAATGAAAGGAGCTGGCATCTCACTCTCTTTGAATCTTCTTTATCATGCTAGGATTAGCAGGAAAAAGCAAAAAATTTCAGAATTGCACCTTGCAATGTGGAGATATTACTGTTTGTGCATTTACAATATTCATTGATTTTTGCCATTGAAAAACATGTTTTTCATATACCAGAAATGTTTGAAGCTACTGACTGAATGAAAGGAGCTGGCATCTCACTCTCTTTGAATCTTCTTTATCATGCTAGGATTAACAGGAAAAAGCTAAAAATTTCAGAATTGCACCGTGCAATGTGGAGATATTACTGTTTGTGCATTTACAATATTCATTAATTTTTGCCATTGAAAAACATGTTTTTCATATACCAGAAATGTTTGAAGCTTCTGACTGAATGAAAGGAGCTGGCATCTCACTCTCTTTGAATTTTCTTAATCATGCTAGGATTAGCAGGAAAAAGCAAAAAATTTCAGAATTGCACCTTGCAATGTGGAGATATTACTGTTTGTGCATTTACAATATTCATTGATTTTTGCCATTGAAAAACATGTTTTTCATATACCAGAAATGTTTGAAGCTACTGACTGAATGAAAGGAGCTGGCATCTCACTCTCTTTGAATCTTCTTTATCATGCTAGGATTAACAGGAAAAAGCAAAAAATTTCAGAATTGCACCTTGCAATGTGGAGATATTACTGTTTGTGCATTTACAATATTCATTGATTTTTGCCATTGAAAAACATGTTTTTCATATACCAGAAATGTTTGAAGCTACTGACTGAATGAAAGGAGCTGGCATCTCACTCTCTTTGAATCTTCTTTATCATGCTAGGATTAACAGGAAAAAGCTAAAAATTTCAGAATTGCACCGTGCAATGTGGAGATATTACTGTTTGTGCATTTACAATATTCATTGATTTTTGCCATTGAAAAACATGTTTTTCATATACCAGAAATGTTTGAAGCTACTGACTGAATGAAAGGAGCTGGCATCTCACTCTCTTTGAATCTTCTTTATCATGCTAGGATTAGCAGGAAAAAGCAAAAAATTTCAGAATTGCACCTTGCAATGTGGAGATATTACTGTTTGTGCATTTACAATATTCATTGATTTTTGCCATTGAAAAACATGTTTTTCATATACCAGAAATGTTTGAAGCTACTGACTGAATGAAAGGAGCTGGCATCTCACTCTCTTTGAATCTTCTTTATCATGCTAGGATTAACAGGAAAAAGCTAAAAATTTCAGAATTGCACGGTGCAATGTGGAGATATTACTGTTTGTGCATTTACAATATTCATTGATTTTTGCCATTGAAAAACATGTTTTTCATATACCAGAAATGTTTGAAGCTACTGACTGAATGAAAGGAGCTGGCATCTCACTCTCTTTGAATCTTTTTTATCATGCTAGGATTAACAGGAAAAAGCTAAAAATTTCAGAATTGCACCGTGCAATGTGGAGATATTACTGTTTGTGCATTTACAATATTCATTGATTTTTGCCATTGAAAAACATGTTTTTCATATACCAGAAATGTTTGAAGCTACTGACTGAATGAAAGGAGCTGGCATCTCACTCTCTTTGAATCTTCTTTATCATGCTAGGATTAGCAGGAAAAAGCAAAAAATTTCAGAATTGCACCTTGCAATGTGGAGATATTACTGTTTGTGCATTTACAATATTCATTGATTTTTGCCATTGAAAAACATGTTTTTCATATACCAGAAATGTTTGAAGCTACTGACTGAATGAAAGGAGCTGGCATCTCACTCTCTTTGAATCTTCTTTATCATGCTAGGATTAACAGGAAAAAGCTAAAAATTTCAGAATTGCACGGTGCAATGTGGAGATATTACTGTTTGTGCATTTACAATATTCATTGATTTTTGCCATTGAAAAACATGTTTTTCATATACCAGAAATGTTTGAAGCTAATGACTGAATGAAAGGAGCTGGCATCTCACTCTCTTTGAATCTTCTTTATCATGCTAGGATTAACAGGAAAAAGCTAAAAATTTCAGAATTGCACCGTGCAATGTGGAGATATTACTGTTTGTGCATTTACAATATTCATTGATTTTTGCCATTGAAAAACATGTTTTTCATATACCAGAAATGTTTGAAGCTACTGACTGAATGAAAGGAGCTGGCATCTCACTCTCTTTGAATCTTTTTTATCATGCTAGGATTAACAGGAAAAAGCTAAAAATTTCAGAATTGCACCGTGCAATGTGGAGATATTACTGTTTGTGCATTTACAATATTCATTGATTTTTGCCATTGAAAAACATGTTTTTCATATACCAGAAATGTTTGAAGCTACTGACTGAATGAAAGGAGCTGGCATCTCACTCTCTTTGAATCTTCTTTATCATGCTAGGATTAGCAGGAAAAAGCAAAAAATTTCAGAATTGCACCTTGCAATGTGGAGATATTACTGTTTGTGCATTTACAATATTCATTGATTTTTGCCATTGAAAAACATGTTTTTCATATACCAGAAATGTTTGAAGCTACTGACTGAATGAAAGGAGCTGGCATCTCACTCTCTTTGAATCTTCTTTATCATGCTAGGATTAACAGGAAAAAGCAAAAAATTTCAGAATTGCACCTTGCAATGTGGAGATATTACTGTTTGTGCATTTACAATATTCATTGATTTTTGCCATTGAAAAACATGTTTTTCATATACCAGAAATGTTTGAAGCTACTGACTGAATGAAAGGAGCTGGCATCTCACTCTCTTTGAATCTTCTTTATCATGCTAGGATTAACAGGAAAAAGCTAAAAATTTCAGAATTGCACCGTGCAATGTGGAGATATTACTGTTTGTGCATTTACAATATTCATTGATTTTTGCCATTGAAAAACATGTTTTTCATATACCAGAAATGTTTGAAGCTACTGACTGAATGAAAGGAGCTGGCATCTCACTCTCTTTGAATCTTCTTTATCATGCTAGGATTAGCAGGAAAAAGCAAAAAATTTCAGAATTGCACCTTGCAATGTGGAGATATTACTGTTTGTGCATTTACAATATTCATTGATTTTTGCCATTGAAAAACATGTTTTTCATATACCAGAAATGTTTGAAGCTACTGACTGAATGAAAGGAGCTGGCATCTCACTCTCTTTGAATCTTCTTTATCATGCTAGGATTAACAGGAAAAAGCTAAAAATTTCAGAATTGCACCGTGCAATGTGGAGATATTACTGTTTGTGCATTTACAATATTCATTGATTTTTGCCATTGAAAAACATGTTTTTCATATACCAGAAATGTTTGAAGCTACTGACTGAATGAAAGGAGCTGGCATCTCACTCTCTTTGAATCTTCTTTATCATGCTAGGATTAGCAGGAAAAAGCAAAAAATTTCAGAATTGCACCTTGCAATGTGGAGATATTACTGTTTGTGCATTTACAATATTCATTGATTTTTGCCATTGAAAAACATGTTTTTCATATACCAGAAATGTTTGAAGCTACTGACTGAATGAAAGGAGCTGGCATCTCACTCTGAATCTTCTTTATCATGCTAGGATTAACAGGAAAAAGCAAAAAATTTCAGAATTGCACCTTGCAATGTGGAGATATTACTGTTTGTGCATTTACAATATTCATTGATTTTTGCCATTGAAAAACATGTTTTTCATATACCAGAAATGTTTGAAGCTACTGACTGAATGAAAGGAGCTGGCATCTCACTCTCTTTGAATCTTCTTTATCATGCTAGGATTAACAGGAAAAAGCAAAAAATTTCAGAATTGCACCTTGCAATGTGGAGATATTACTGTTTGTGCATTTACAATATTCATTGATTTTTGCCATTGAAAAACATGTTTTTCATATACCAGAAATGTTTGAAGCTACTGACTGAATGAAAGGAGCTGGCATCTCACTCTCTTTGAATCTTCTTTATCATGCTAGGATTAACAGGAAAAAGCTAAAAATTTCAGAATTGCACCGTGCAATGTGGAGATATTACTGTTTGTGCATTTACAATATTCATTGATTTTTGCCATTGAAAAACATGTTTTTCATATACCAGAAATGTTTGAAGCTACTGACTGAATGAAAGGAGCTGGCATCTCACTCTCTTTGAATATTCTTTATCATGCTAGGATTAGCAGGAAAAAGCAAAAAATTTCAGAATTGCACCTTGCAATGTGGAGATATTACTGTTTGTGCATTTACAATATTCATTGATTTTTGCCATTGAAAAACATGTTTTTCATATACCAGAAATGTTTGAAGCTACTGACTGAATGAAAGGAGCTGGCATCTCACTCTCTTTGAATCTTCTTTATCATGCTAGGATTAACAGGAAAAAGCTAAAAATTTCAGAATTGCACCGTGCAATGTGGAGATATTACTGTTTGTGCATTTACAATATTCATTGATTTTTGCCATTGAAAAACATGTTTTTCATATACCAGAAATGTTTGAAGCTACTGACTGAATGAAAGGAGCTGGCATCTCACTCTCTTTGAATCTTCTTTATCATGCTAGGATTAACAGGAAAAAGCTAAAAATTTCAGAATTGCACCGTGCAATGTGGAGATATTACTGTTTGTGCATTTACAATATTCATTGATTTTTGCCATTGAAAAACATGTTTTTCATATACCAGAAATGTTTGAAGCTACTGACTGAATGAAAGGAGCTGGCATCTCACTCTCTTTGAATCTTCTTTATCATGCTAGGATTAGCAGGAAAAAGCAAAAAATTTCAGAATTGCACCTTGCAATGTGGAGATATTACTGTTTGTGCATTTACAATATTCATTGATTTTTGCCATTGAAAAACATGTTTTTCATATACCAGAAATGTTTGAAGCTACTGACTGAATGAAAGGAGCTGGCATCTCACTCTCTTTGAATCTTCTTTATCATGCTAGGATTAACAGGAAAAAGCAAAAAATTTCAGAATTGCACCTTGCAATGTGGAGATATTACTGTTTGTGCATTTACAATATTCATTGATTTTTGCCATTGAAAAACATGTTTTTCATATACCAGAAATGTTTGAAGCTACTGACTGAATGAAAGGAGCTTGGCATCTCACTCTCTTTGAATCTTCTTTATCATGCTAGGATTAACAGGAAAAAGCTAAAAATTTCAGAATTGCACCGTGCAATGTGGAGATATTACTGTTTGTGCATTTACAATATTCATTGATTTTTGCCATTGAAAAACATGTTTTTCATATACCAGAAATGTTTGAAGCTACTGACTGAATGAAAGGAGCTGGCATCTCACTCTCTTTGAATCTTCTTTATCATGCTAGGATTAGCAGGAAAAAGCAAAAAATTTCAGAATTGCACCTTGCAATGTGGAGATATTACTGTTTGTGCATTTACAATATTCATTGATTTTTGCCATTGAAAAACGTTTTTCATATACCAGAAATGTTTGAAGCTACTGACTGAATGAAAGGAGCTGGCATCTCACTCTCTTTGAATCTTCTTTATCATGCTAGGATTAACAGGAAAAAGCTAAAAATTTCAGAATTGCACCGTGCAATGTGGAGATATTACTGTTTGTGCATTTACAATATTCATTGATTTTTGCCATTGAAAAACATGTTTTTCATATACCAGAAATGTTTGAAGCTACTGACTGAATGAAAGGAGCTGGCATCTCACTCTCTTTGAATCTTCTTTATCATGCTAGGATTAGCAGGAAAAAGCAAAAAATTTCAGAATTGCACCTTGCAATGTGGAGATATTACTGTTTGTGCATTTACAATATTCATTGATTTTTGCAATTGAAAAACGTTTTTCATATACCAGAAATGTTTGAAGCTACTGACTGAATGAAAGGAGCTGGCATCTCACTCTCTTTGAATCTTCTTTATCATGCTAGGATTAACAGGAAAAAGCAAAAAATTTCAGAATTGCACCTTGCAATGTGGAGATATTACTGTTTGTGCATTTACAATATTCATTGATTTTTGCCATTGAAAAACATGTTTTTCATATACCAGAAATGTTTGAAGCTACTGACTGAATGAAAGGAGCTGGCATCTCACTCTCTTTGAATCTTCTTTATCATGCTAGGATTAACAGGAAAAAGCAAAAAATTTCAGAATTGCACCTTGCAATGTGGAGATATTACTGTTTGTGCATTTACAATATTCATTGATTTTTGCCATTGAAAAACATGTTTTTCATATACCAGAAATGTTTGAAGCTACTGACTGAATGAAAGGAGCTTGGCATCTCACTCTCTTTGAATCTTCTTTATCATGCTAGGATTAACAGGAAAAAGCTAAAAATTTCAGAATTGCACCGTGCAATGTGGAGATATTACTGTTTGTGCATTTACAATATTCATTGATTTTTGCCATTGAAAAACATGTTTTTCATATACCAGAAATGTTTGAAGCTACTGACTGAATGAAAGGAGCTGGCATCTCACTCTCTTTGAATCTTCTTTATCATGCTAGGATTAGCAGGAAAAAGCAAAAAATTTCAGAATTGCACCTTGCAATGTGGAGATATTACTGTTTGTGCATTTACAATATTCATTGATTTTTGCCATTGAAAAACGTTTTTCATATACCAGAAATGTTTGAAGCTACTGACTGAATGAAAGGAGCTGGCATCTCACTCTCTTTGAATCTTCTTTATCATGCTAGGATTAACAGGAAAAAGCTAAAAATTTCAGAATTGCACCGTGCAATGTGGAGATATTACTGTTTGTGCATTTACAATATTCATTGATTTTTGCCATTGAAAAACATGTTTTTCATATACCAGAAATGTTTGAAGCTACTGACTGAATGAAAGGAGCTGGCATCTCACTCTCTTTGAATCTTCTTTATCATGCTAGGATTAGCAGGAAAAAGCAAAAAATTTCAGAATTGCACCTTGCAATGTGGAGATATTACTGTTTGTGCATTTACAATATTCATTGATTTTTGCAATTGAAAAACGTTTTTCATATACCAGAAATGTTTGAAGCTACTGACTGAATGAAAGGAGCTGGCATCTCACTCTCTTTGAATCTTCTTTATCATGCTAGGATTAACAGGAAAAAGCAAAAAATTTCAGAATTGCACCTTGCAATGTGGAGATATTACTGTTTGTGCATTTACAATATTCATTGATTTTTGCCATTGAAAAACATGTTTTTCATATACCAGAAATGTTTGAAGCTACTGACTGAATGAAAGGAGCTGGCATCTCACTCTCTTTGAATCTTCTTTATCATGCTAGGATTAGCAGGAAAAAGCTAAAAATTTCAGAATTGCATCGTGCAATGTGGAGATATTACTGTTTGTGCATTTACAATATTCATTGATTTTTGCCATTGAAAAACATGTTTTTCATATACCAGAAATGTTTGAAGCTACTGACTGAATGAAAGGAGCTGGCATCTCACTCTCTTTGAATCTTCTTTATCATGCTAGGATTAGCAGGAAAAAGCAAAAAATTTCAGAATTGCACCTTGCAATGTGGAGATATTACTGTTTGTGCATTTACAATATTCATTGATTTTTGCCATTGAAAAACATGTTTTTCATATACCAGAAATGTTTGAAGCTACTGACTGAATGAAAGGAGCTGGCATCTCACTCTCTTTGAATCTTCTTTATCATGCTAGGATTAACAGGAAAAAGCTAAAAATTTCAGAATTGCACCGTGCAATGTGGAGATATTACTGTTTGTGCATTTACAATATTCATTGATTTTTGCCATTGAAAAACATGTTTTTCATATACCAGAAATGTTTGAAGCTACTGACTGAATGAAAGGAGCTGGCATCTCACTCTCTTTGAATCTTCTTTATCATGCTAGGATTAGCAGGAAAAAGCAAAAAATTTCAGAATTGCACCTTGCAATGTGGAGATATTACTGTTTGTGCATTTACAATATTCATTGATTTTTGCCATTGAAAAACATGTTTTTCATATACCAGAAATGTTTGAAGCTACTGACTGAATGAAAGGAGCTGGCATCTCACTCTCTTTGAATCTTCTTTATCATGCTAGGATTAGCAGGAAAAAGCAAAAAATTTCAGAATTGCACCTTGCAATGTGGAGATATTACTGTTTGTGCATTTACAATATTCATTGATTTTTGCCATTGAAAAACATGTTTTTCATATACCAGAAATGTTTGAAGCTACTGACTGAATGAAAGGAGCTGGCATCTCACTCTCTTTGAATCTTCTTTATCATGCTAGGATTAACAGGAAAAAGCAAAAAATTTCAGAATTGCACCTTGCAATGTGGAGATATTACTGTTTGTGCATTTACAATATTCATTGATTTTTGCCATTGAAAAACATGTTTTTCATATACCAGAAATGTTTGAAGCTACTGACTGAATGAAAGGAGCTGGCATCTCACTCTCTTTGAATCTTCTTTATCATGCTAGGATTAACAGGAAAAAGCTAAAAATTTCAGAATTGCACGGTGCAATGTGGAGATATTACTGTTTGTGCATTTACAATATTCATTGATTTTTGCCATTGAAAAACATGTTTTTCATATACCAGAAATGTTTGAAGCTAATGACTGAATGAAAGGAGCTGGCATCTCACTCTCTTTGAATCTTCTTTATCATGCTAGGATTAATAGGAAAAAGCTAAAAATTTCAGAATTGCACCGTGCAATGTGGAGATATTACTGTTTGTGCATTTACAATATTCATTGATTTTTGCCATTGAAAAACATGTTTTTCATATACCAGAAATGTTTGAAGCTACTGACTGAATGAAAGGAGCTGGCATCTCACTCTCTTTGAATCTTTTTTATCATGCTAGGATTAACAGGAAAAACCTAAAAATTTCAGAATTGCACCGTGCAATGTGGAGATATTACTGTTTGTGCATTTACAATATTCATTGATTTTTGCCATTGAAAAACATGTTTTTCATATACCAGAAATGTTTGAAGCTACTGACTGAATGAAAGGAGCTGGCATCTCACTCTCTTTGAATCTTCTTTATCATGCTAGGATTAGCAGGAAAAAGCAAAAAATTTCAGAATTGCACCTTGCAATGTGGAGATATTACTGTTTGTGCATTTACAATATTCATTGATTTTTGCCATTGAAAAACATGTTTTTCATATACCAGAAATGTTTGAAGCTACTGACTGAATGAAAGGAGCTGGCATCTCACTCTCTTTGAATCTTCTTTATCATGCTAGGATTAACAGGAAAAAGCAAAAAATTTCAGAATTGCACCTTGCAATGTGGAGATATTACTGTTTGTGCATTTACAATATTCATTGATTTTTGCCATTGAAAAACATGTTTTTCATATACCAGAAATGTTTGAAGCTACTGACTGAATGAAAGGAGCTGGCATCTCACTCTCTTTGAATCTTCTTTATCATGCTAGGATTAACAGGAAAAAGCTAAAAATTTCAGAATTGCACCGTGCAATGTGGAGATATTACTGTTTGTGCATTTACAATATTCATTGATTTTTGCCATTGAAAAACATGTTTTTCATATACCAGAAATGTTTGAAGCTACTGACTGAATGAAAGGAGCTGGCATCTCACTCTCTTTGAATCTTTTTTATCATGCTAGGATTAGCAGGAAAAAGCAAAAAATTTCAGAATTGCACCTTGCAATGTGGAGATATTACTGTTTGTGCATTTACAATATTCATTGATTTTTGCCATTGAAAAACATGTTTTTCATATACCAGAAATGTTTGAAGCTACTGACTGAATGAAAGGAGCTGTCATCTCACTCTCTTTGAATCTTCTTTATCATGCTAGGATTAACAGGAAAAAGCTAAAAATTTCAGAATTGCACCGTGCAATGTGGAGATATTACTGTTTGTGCATTTACAATATTCATTGATTTTTGCCATTGAAAAACATGTTTTTCATATACCAGAAATGTTTGAAGCTACTGACTGAATGAAAGGAGCTGGCATCTCACTCTCTTTGAATCTTCTTTATCATGCTAGGATTAGCAGGAAAAAGCAAAAAATTTCAGAATTGCACCTTGCAATGTGGAGATATTACTGTTTGTGCATTTACAATATTCATTGATTTTTGCCATTGAAAAACATGTTTTTCATATACCAGAAATGTTTGAAGCTACTGACTGAATGAAAGGAGCTGGCATCTCACTCTCTTTGAATCTTCTTTATCATGCTAGGATTAACAGGAAAAAGCAAAAAATTTCAGAATTGCACCTTGCAATGTGGAGATATTACTGTTTGTGCATTTACAATATTCATTGATTTTTGCCATTGAAAAACATGTTTTTCATATACCAGAAATGTTTGAAGCTACTGACTGAATGAAAGGAGCTGGCATCTCACTCTCTTTGAATCTTCTTTATCATGCTAGGATTAACAGGAAAAAGCAAAAAATTTCAGAATTGCACCTTGCAATGTGGAGATATTACTGTTTGTGCATTTACAATATTCATTGATTTTTGCCATTGAAAAACATGTTTTTCATATACCAGAAATGTTTGAAGCTACTGACTGAATGAAAGGAGCTGGCATCTCACTCTCTTTGAATCTTCTTTATCATGCTAGGATTAACAGGAAAAAGCTAAAAATTTCAGAATTGCACCGTGCAATGTGGAGATATTACTGTTTGTGCATTTACAATATTCATTGATTTTTGCCATTGAAAAACATGTTTTTCATATACCAGAAATGTTTGAAGCTACTGACTGAATGAAAGGAGCTGGCATCTCACTCTCTTTGAATCTTCTTTATCATGCTAGGATTAACAGGAAAAAGCTAAAAATTTCAGAATTGCACCGTGCAATGTGGAGATATTACTGTTTGTGCATTTACAATATTCATTGATTTTTGCCATTGAAAAACATGTTTTTCATATACCAGAAATGTTTGAAGCTACTGACTGAATGAAAGGAGCTGGCATCTCACTCTCTTTGAATCTTCTTTATCATGCTAGGATTAGCAGGAAAAAGCAAAAAATTTCAGAATTGCACCTTGCAATGTGGAGATATTACTGTTTGTGCATTTACAATATTCATTGATTTTTGCCATTGAAAAACATGTTTTTCATATACCAGAAATGTTTGAAGCTACTGACTGAATGAAAGGAGCTGGCATCTCACTCTCTTTGAATCTTCTTTATCATGCTAGGATTAACAGGAAAAAGCAAAAAATTTCAGAATTCCACCTTGCAATGTGGAGATATTACTGTTTGTGCATTTACAATATTCATTGATTTTTGCCATTGAAAAACATGTTTTTCATATACCAGAAATGTTTGAAGCTACTGACTGAATGAAAGGAGCTTGGCATCTCACTCTCTTTGAATCTTCTTTATCATGCTAGGATTAACAGGAAAAAGCTAAAAATTTCAGAATTGCACCGTGCAATGTGGAGATATTACTGTTTGTGCATTTACAATATTCATTGATTTTTGCCATTGAAAAACATGTTTTTCATATACCAGAAATGTTTGAAGCTACTGACTGAATGAAAGGAGCTGGCATCTCACTCTCTTTGAATCTTCTTTATCATGCTAGGATTAGCAGGAAAAAGCAAAAAATTTCAGAATTGCACCTTGCAATGTGGAGATATTACTGTTTGTGCATTTACAATATTCATTGATTTTTGCCATTGAAAAACATGTTTTTCATATACCAGAAATGTTTGAAGCTACTGACTGAATGAAAGGAGCTGGCATCTCACTCTCTTTGAATCTTCTTTATCATGCTAGGATTAACAGGAAAAAGCTAA
>NW_027371889.1:0-21299 GCF_046119375.1 Phyllobates terribilis
CCTCATATCCAGATCAGATTTTCTGTGAGAGATGCCCAGATTCACAATATAGTATGCATACTGGCCATCTATGAGAAGTCCACCCCAATGGAAGTCCAGTTATTAAAGAGGATTTTACTGTTTATATAAGGGGCAGACAATGACAGTGAAGGGCCCTTAGTCCTTAATCAGGACTTCTGATCTGGGCCCCCCACCCTCCATCAGGCACCACCTACATATACATTTCCATGTATATTTATATTAGGCACACATATAAAATTTGCACATGCTAATACTCTATACACATTTTAACGTATGCATATACATAGTGCACACAAACATAAAATACAGACATACACATAAGATGCACATACACAGTATAGAGTCCCGGTAGTCCTCATAGTTTTAAGCATGGACCCTGGCAAATTGTAGACGGACTTTTATTGTTCATGGGCTTTAAGGGAGAGAGGCTTCCTTTGTGGAGGACACTCATGAATGCCATTCATTTGCAGTGTACACCGTGTCGTGTCATGGAAAACACTCACCCTAGTTTGGCTTTCTACTTCTTCAGCTAATAGCAATGAATTTGCCTGTCGATTTTCTTCTCATCAGAAGATGCTTTTGTTTAGATGTTAGCTTCCATCTGACTGATAAGAAAAGCTTTGCTGATCTTCTTGTAGACTTCACATTTTTTGTAAAGAAATTATTTTCTTTCTCAGAAATGTCTTGTGACATTTCTCTTCTATGTGGTGCCACTTACCCTTCTCATCAGAGGACGCTTTTGTTTAGGTGTTAACTTCCATAGTCGGCCTGGACGTCTCTGTAAGATGGTTGCAGTTCCATCTTTGTTATAGTTTTGCATCACTTTTGCTACAGTATTCTGACTGATAAGTAAAGTTTTGCTGATCTTCTTGTAGACTTCACATTTATTGCAAAGAAATTATTTTCTTTCTCAGGTTTTGTGACATTTCCCTTCTATGTGGTGCCATTGCTGATAGCATGAAATGGGAAGGAGTTTTCTTTATTAAGTAACTTCCTTTTACAGACACCTGTCTGCTGGACATCTGTTTAATGAATAATTACACTTACTTGTGGTTCAGTTCTTGTTAATTAGAATTTTGTTGTCTAAACTTAGCTTTTCTCTTAAGACTGTTACTGGGATGTTCTCATTTTTGAAACATGATCTTGAATGAGTTTGTTAAGAAAATTACTTTTTTGGGGTCTGCAAAATACCAAATCTTGTTTGCATTCAATGGCTCAAATTTGCGAGAGTATTTTGTAGTATGGTATCCCATATAAAATGATGATTCTGAAAGGAAACTACAGGTTTGCTGACAAATCTATTTGGGTGTACTGATTTATGCTAAACACTGTATATATATATATATATATATATATATATATATATATATATATATATATAAACCTTATAAGTTTGGTATCACAGTAATCGTACTACTGACTCTGAATCATTTTGCCAGTTTGTTTTTACAACACAATACTCACTGTAAAATGAAGGAGCCCAAACCTGGCATTTTTTCTCATTTTTCAACACATTATATGATAAAATGAATGGTGTTGTTCAAAACTACAACACTAAGCGTCAGCACACTGTGATTTGCTGATCTGTAAGATGCGTTCTTTGTGCTGTGAAAATACACAGCTGTGATATCTCACCAAATATTCATAGTGGGAACTTAAAATTATGTTTTTCTGCCATGATTAAGGATGGTTTGGATGTATGAAACATGTTGACCTTTTATTTCTATCTTTGTGGAATTAAGGCTGCATGAACCAGTCACCAACCATTATCTGTATATGTACAAATATTAAGTGCTACTGAGTGCTGTAGGAAAAACTTAGAATAGTGAGGTGATTTGACAGTCCTGCCACAAATAATCTGTTTCTACTGCACACTTAAAATCTCTGATAGTGGGAATGAACCTGATTGCCTGCAGTAGTGCACTCCTGAGAGCTGGTGCAGCAGAGAAAATGTCTTGGACATGAGAGTGGGAGGTCCTGATTATGGAGGATGTTAATCTTAGCTCATTGGAGTGTAGATATGGTAGAGATGCAGGACTGTGCAGCAGGGTGCAGAGGTTTGTGGATGAGTGTAATGACTGGTACAGGGTGGATGCACCAGTGTAACTGCTGGACAGAAATATGAGACTGACTGCTGCATTAAGGATAATGAGAAATACATTTAGTGAGAAGAAGAGCAATTAGTAAGTTACAAGTATTTGTGAATTCAAGACAAAAAGGAATCAGAGCAACAGTAACAGATTTTACTTTTTTTTAATTAATAATGGGATGAATAAAATCGTGAACATTATCAAAAGACTAAATCAAAGTCAGGAAGATAGCCGAGGTCAGATACCAGGTGATCAGTAAATGACAAGTCAGACGAGCAGTATGAATACCGCGGAGCCCGATGACAGAGGCGTTACTGAAACTTGTCCAGGTTGACCAATCAGAAGGCCACAGGTAGATGGTGAAGGTCCTTCTATACAGCTCCAGCAGTGATGATGGATCTGCTGGACTTCAGGGCGCTAGATGCTTAGGTGTCCCGTCTTTTAGATGGTTTTAGGGCAACAGTGACAGCATGCAAATGCGCGAGCAGCCCTGGATAATCCACGCCGGCAGGATGATAAGATCCGGCGGAAGATGGAACCTATGAGAAGAGAAATAAATATAATGTAAGTGATGGGACTCCATATTACATGATAATGCTGTGCAGTCACTGTGGCCGGACGGCAGAGGAATATTATCATACAGAGGTCAGGGGTCATTGTCAGCAATCATACATGTGACAATCCCATCACTGACAGATGACATCTACTCCACATGAATTATTCTCACTGACATCACACAACATGGAGTTGATTCTCACACTTACCTCGTCTCTTTTTCCCATTTTTTCCATTTTCTGAGTTTTGTTGCTCCATACTCAGATTTATTGCCGATTTTCTTTCTTCATGAGATGGAAATTCTGATGAAAAATTTAAAAAAAAAATCAATAACAATATCTTCTTATAGGATCTGCTTTGTCATAATATGGATAACATAAGAGACCTATAGTATTGTATAAAAACCATGTGGGAATATTTGAGCCTTGAAGTCAACATTCACATTGCTGGTGCTGTAGACATGTACATACCTGGCAATGGGGACGAGGGTGGCAAGATGGTAACAGCATCGTCTGTATTACATACAGGAACAGATACTTTCTGCCTGTTTGAAGAAGAAAAACATGTAAATCTCAAGTAAACTCCATATAAAAGGGGTTGTCTCACTAGAAGAACACCGACTATAAGGACTAGTAGGACATATGACTGTCATAGTGGGGAAGGTCTTCTGCTCAAGACTACCTTTTATAGAGAGCTGAGAGGAAAACAACTACCAAGAATGGCCGGCATTTCATACTACATCTCTCCTACAGTGAGGGCAGCACTAAAAGTGCATGACCGGCCACAATTATGGGCTGTTATATCCAACAATTCCGAAAGCTGAAAGCACAATGACCCATAACCATGGGGCGGTGGATGCTGCATTTGATATTATGGTATTTATGTCCTATATTTGATGTTGTGCACATATATCAGCCTGGAGCTCCCAGTAATGACCCCATAATCTACTCACATTTCTGAGATGTTTGTGTTGGATTCTGGTGTACACTCTGGAGGGGCCTTGGGATCCTCGTTGTTCACCATCCCGTTAGTGGTGGTAGAGTGCTAAATGTGGATAACAATAAGTTATTAAATATATATACTTTTTAATTTTGTAGATCCTTTTTTGTACATATTTTGGATTTATCGATCACATACTTACTTTAGAAAGCCTCTCAGAAGATGATGATGCAAATATTCGGAAGATAAAGTTCTCATCGTCCTCACTTGTGCCCTCCTTATCCTCTGAGATCAGATGGTTGTTTTCATCAGAGTGATCTACAAGACATAGGTAAGGAAGGATTGTTAGAGGGTGTCAGTATAACACAGTCGCTATATCTCACTAGGTTAAAAGATGATGCAACGTAATAAACAGAATACATGAAAAAAAACTCCTGTACAAAATTAGGGAAATAGGGATACAGTACGAACCCATGGTCAACATAGCTGAGATCCATGAAACATGGATAACATAGTAGACCAGAAAAACCATGTGGAAATATTTGAGCCTTGAAGTCAACATTCACATTGTTGGTGCTGTAGACATGTACATACCTAGCAATGGAGACGAGGGTGGCAAGATGGTAACAGCATAGTCTGTATTACATACAGGAACAGATTCTTTCTGCCTGTTTGAAGAAGAAAAACATGTAAATCGTAAGTAAACACAGTATAAAATGGGTTGTCTCACTATAAGAACACTGACTATAAGGCCTAATAGGACATATGACTGTCATAGTGGGGAAGGTTTTCTGCTCCAAACTACCTTCCATGGATCAGAACACAACTACCAAGAATGTCTGGCAAGTAATACTACAGCTCTCCTACAGAGTAGGCAGTGCTAAAAATGCATGACATGCCACAATTATGGGCTGTTATCTTCTGCATTTTCTGAAGCCAAAAGTACAATGACCGTTAACCATGAAACGGTGAATGCTGCATTTGATATTCTGATATTTATGTCCTATATTTGGTGTTGTGTACATAGATCAGCCTGGAACTCCCAGTAATGAAGTAATGACCCTTTCTAATCTACTCACATTTCTGAGATGTTTGTGTTGGTTTCTTGTGTATACTCTGGAGGGGCATTGGGATCCTCATTGTTCACCATCCTGGTAGCGATGGTACAGAGCTAAATACGGATAAAAATAAGATATAAAATATTTTTTTATGTACTTTTAGAGTTTTTTTTCTTTTTTTTTACATATTTTGGATTTATTAATCACATACTTACTTTACAAAGCTTTTCAGAAGATGACGTAAAATTTTGGAAGTCAAGGCTCTCATTGTTCTCACTTGTGCCTTCCTCATCCTTTGAGACCAGATGTTTGTTTATATCAGAATGATCTACAAGAAATAGGTAATGAAGTATTATTAGAGGTTGTCAGTATAACACAGTCACTATTTATCACTAATATTAATGGGAACAGATGATCACATATTAGGGAAGATGAGACAAACAGTCGCTTAGTCTAGATGACGTCTCCTTCTACTTACTGATAAATAAGCTGGTGTCTGCGTCTGAAACAAGCTGAGGAACATACTCCAGCTCCTGGCTCAGAATGTTGTCAAAGTCCAAGTCACTCAGGAATGGATGAACCTTGATCTCAAATGCTCCTCCTAGAAAAAGAAAAACAAAAGTGATGCGGACATAGTCAGGGATGGCTCCATATCTGAACAGTTTATCGTAATCTGAACTAATGACAAAACTGAGCCGACATGAAGGAAATAAACTGGAAGTCTTAGTGTGGAGAACTAGAAATACAGTAGATGAGCTGATAGAGAAATGCTGATCTTCATGGACATGAGCGATATGTCCTTGGTCTAATAAGGGAATATTAATACTAGTATATCTGTTACCTGTCCCAAGTCTACGCACAGGATTTCTTCTGAGCAGCTCAGTGATGAGATTCTGAGCATCCAGGGGTGGAGCGCGATCACAATTCCAAATTAGTTCTCCTGTTACATAGAAAATTACAGAAAATAAAACCTCTTTACTGGACTGTAACTTAGAGCAAAGGAAATAACTAAACAAATGTAACCAATCAACGCAATGATCGGATTATTCTACTCACCAATGACAACCCTTTTATAAAGCTCAGTGAGGGAATCAGAATCAAATGGTACACATCCCAGCAGGAATTTATACAGGATGATCCCCAATGACCACCAGTCAACAGGTCTTCCATAGCCTTCTTTCAGGATGATCTCTGGGGCTATGTAACATGGGGTGCCACAGAACTGGAAACCAACAGAACATAGAGATGAGAATCGATGAAACAATTATTATGACAAGATATCATCGTTAAAACACAATGCAGAAGATAAAATATTAGTGGAAAAGTTCTCTAGAAAGGAAGAACGTAGAGAAGAGACAATAGTGTGATGAGATTTGCAAATAACAAGCTAAGTTCTTGTAGGTGATGCTGACCTCACGGTCCTGGAACTCTCTGGAGATGTCCACTGCTAATTCCTTGTAGGTGTTGGTTTTCGGTATCATTAGACCAAGTTTTGAAATCCCAAAATCGGTAACTTTAATATGTCCAGTAGATGTAATCAGGAGGCTGCAAAAGAGAAGATGGTTTTAGCCTCACAGACTGAATGATAATAAATGACAACTTTCCCCACTTTATTATACTTCGGGGGCACTTACTTTTCCGGCTTCAGGTCTCTGTGCACCACACCGTAACTATGCAGGTATTCCACGGCAAGTACTGCCTCTGCAAAGTACAAGCGGGCCATGGGGACAGAGAAAGGACCCCTGGTGCTTAGAAGGGTCCCACAGTCTCCACCTATAGAAGAAAGGAAATATGACCGGTGAGGGGTTTATACAGCAGATGACCATGATATACCACGAGCAGATAACCATGATGTATAATGAGCAGTGAGCGGAAACATCCTGGGGAGATCACACAGATAGTGGCGTACATAGAAATCACAAGACCCCATATCAAAAGTTGTAATTGCCCCCCACCCTAAAAAATAAAAAAGAAATATATTTATATCCCTGTTGAAGCAGCTTGGTGTTCTCACCAGCAATACAACTTTTATGGCCATTTTAGAGTATGATGCTCCCAAAAATGCCCACACCCACACTCAATGAGTATGGTATCCCCACAGTGAATCCTCCTAAGGAGGCCACCACTTAGAAGGAGGCCAGCCACAACCCCCTACTCGGTGTGATGGCACCCACAGCAACCCTCCCACTCAGGATAATGGTTCCCACAGTCCCTCACACAATATAATGGTCCGCATAACTCCCCACTCAGTATGATGTCCCCACACAGAATGGGGGCCTCCATATAGAGTGAGGACCCCCACAGCACCCCACTTAATATGATGACCTCCACTCATCATTCACAGTCCCCCCATATCTAGTCATACGGCCCCCTTTCAGTATTTTGGCCCCTACTAGCCACCTACTCAGTATTTTTGCCCCCACCAACCCCACCTCCTTGAAGAAGCAAATACCGCTGAAATTGTGTTGACAGGTGGAGGGATGCTGCCCACTGCCGAGCGTCGACAGACCCCCTCCGACTGATGAGCCCCATAGCGCCCCTGCACCAAGATCAATGAATTTACGAGCATCTTGGTAATAGATAACCTATAGTAAATGCTCTGTGGGGATGTAACCAACAATGTCCTAATGATATGAGCAGTGATAAGATGAAAGCAGACATGGGCTGAATATAATACAATAGATGTGTCTTACCTCCTACATACTCCATGACCATACACAGGTGAGATCTAGTTGGAAAGGAGCAGAGCATGGAGACCACAAAGGGACAATCAGCAAATGTTAAGATGTCCCTCTCCAGAAAGGCCCATTCCAATCTCTGTGCAGTATTTAGGTTCCGCTTAGCCATTTTCTTCATAGCAAAGGTCTGGTGTGAGTCTTTATGATGCACTAAGTAGACGGCCCTGGAGAGAAGGAGAATCCATCGGTTATAATAAATCCTTATTAATAATCCATCTATAGAAATCATTATATGTTTAATACTGGTATCCAAGGGGTAACATTTCTCCTTGCGGAGAGTGAAATGTTAAGCTTGTCAAGGTGAGGAGACTTTTAAGCCTCAATGATCCTCTGGGAAATATGCAAATTGTCTCTTCAGAGAGGAAGAGAACTAGAACACTAGTGCCCCTTATAGGAAGTAGTAATCCTAAAAGTCAATATCGACCCTTTAACGAGCCTTATCATATGACATGGAATAATAGCCATAACCAAAAACTCAATTTTCGGACACTATGTTTTGGGGTACAAGCACTCATCAGTGCAAAGTGTGAGATATGGTTTGGCTGGGTGAGAGGCATCTGACCGGGATCCAAGCGGTAACGTTTCTCCTTGCGGAAAAAGCCATGTTAAGCATGTCAAGGTGAGGAGACTTTTAAGCTGCAATGCTCTTCTGGGAAATATGCAAATTGTCTCTTTTCAGAGAGGAAGAGAACTAGCACCCTAGTGCCACCTATAGGAAGTAGCAATCCTATTTCCCAGAGGAGCATTGTGGCTTAAAAGTCTCCTCATGTCCGCAAGGAGAAACGTCAACCCCTTGGATACCGGTCAGACACCTCTCACCCAGTCAAACCATATCTCACACTTTGCACTGAAGAGGGGCAGTACCCCAGAACGCAGTTCCTGCAAATTGAGATTTTGGTTTTGGCTATTATCCTAAGTCATGTGACAAGGCTTGTTAAAGGGTCGATATTGACTTTTAGGATTGCTATTTCCTATAGGTGGAGTTCTAGTTTGCTTCCTCTCTGAAGAGACAATTTGCATATGTATAATACTAAAAGTCTGGCCGCCACTATAAATGCACATCTAGAAATACATAAAATAGCACTACATAGATCACCTATTGGAGGTCTCCACAATGCCACTTCTGCCGGAGCCATCACCCAGGTCACATTATAGATACGAGAATCTATCGAAATTCTCTTTGGGCAGATTCGCTATAACTGACCAAATACAATTTAGTGCAAATAAAATTGGTCCAAAATGAATGTGCTCCAGGGCTCTCTTCTGCTGCTGAGGCCAGTGATTTGGCCCACATGGTCATGGTGGAGGGTGTAGATGTCATTGACGTCAATATGGTGTCACCCTTCATGTGACCATGTGTAGCCAACTTCTCTGATCAGCTTCATAATGGAGCCCCCCCATCAAAACAAAGATCAGAGTGGAGAGCAGAAAAGCTCAGGTGGAGGAGGCAGCATAAGAAGAGATGAGAGTCTAGCACAGGCGAATGTAATAATATTATATTATTATATATTATATTATATGTAATTATATTATTTAAATCGCTTTCCTTACAGTTTGATTTGCTACAGATCACATAATTTCCCTATGATAACACTGAATGGCAGAGTGCAGGGGCAGAAGCATTGTCATAGGGAACCCTGAGAAATGTGGATTATGGCAACAGAAATCTCACCCAAAATTTCCACTGCTGATGAGTTTGGAAGTTTCATAGTCGCTCATATGCGGCTTTCTCGCCGGAACCAATGAATCGATCACGCTCTATAAAAGAATAAGAAATAATACTGATTTATTGAAGATGCAGGAAAAAAGTTACAGATGCAAAAACTTCTCCCCCCATATTATGTCCCAGATGATTTACACTGATATGATGTTGGGAGGATACAAACCGGACGCTGGGCAGACCTGGCGCTAGCACCCAGCACACTCAGGCAAGTGCCGGGGCCCTGAGTAGGCGAGGGGCCCACTTGCTGTCAGGCACCCTGGCGCGGTATGGGACCGGTGAGCAGAGGAGAGTGGTGCCAGCGCCAGCTAGTGGGCCTTGCTCCCCCCCCCAATGCTTGCTCAGGACCACGGCCGGCACAATACTTACCTCTCCACAGCTGGTGAGCAGTGAGGTGAGCATTTGATTTTTTTTTTTTATGTATGGAGGTATGGGGCATTATATGGGGGGAGAAGTGACATCCTGCATGGGGCATTGTATGGGGGGGAGGTAGGGACATCCTGCGTGGGGTATTATATGGGGGGGGGGAAGTGACATCCTGCATGGGGCATTATATGGGGGGAGTGACATCCTGCATGGGGCATTATATGGGGTGAGAGGTGACATCCTACATGAGGCATTATATGGGGGGGACATCCTGCATGGGGCATTATATAGGGGGGTGACATCCTGCATGGGGTATTATATGAGGGGGAGAAGTGACATCCTGCATGGGTCATTATATGGGGGGGGGAAGTGACATCCAGCATAGGGCTTTATATGGGGTGAGAGGTGACATTCTGCATGGGGCATTATATGGGGGGTGACATCCTGCATGGGGCATTATATGGGGGGAGTGACATTCTGCATGGGGTATTATATGGGGGGAGAAGTGACATCCTGCATGGGGCATTATATGGGGTGAGAGGTGACATCCTGCATGGGGCAATATATGGGGTGAGAGGTGACATCCTACATGGGGCAGTATGTGTTGGGGGGACATCCTGCATGGGGCATTATATGGGGGGGGTGATATTCTTCATGGGCATTATATGGGGGGTGACATCCTGTATGGGCCATTATGTGGGGTGGGACATCCTGCATGGAGCATTATGTGGGGGGGACATCCTGCATGGGGAATTATATGGGGGGTGACATCCTGCATGGGGCATTATGTGGGGGGGATATACTGCATGGGGCATTATGTGTGGGGGACATCCTGCATGGGGCATTATGTGGGGTGGGACATCCTGCATGGGGCATTATGTGGAGGGGACATCCTGCATGGGGAATTATATGGGGGGTGACATCCTGCATGGGCCATTATGTGGGGGGGCACAGCCTACATGGGGCATTATGTGGTGGGCACAGCCTGCATGGGACATTATGTGGGAGGGACATTCTGCATGGGGAATTATATGGGGGGTGACATCCTGCATGGGCCATTATGTGGGAGGGGGACATCCTGCATGGGGCATTATGTGGGGGGGGGCACAGCCTGCATGGGGCATTATGTGGGTGTCAAAGCCTGTATGGGGCATTATGTGGGGGTCACAGCCTGCATGGAGCATTATGTGGGGGGTCAAAGCCTGCATGGGGCATTATGTGGGGGGCCAGCCTGCATGGGGCATTATGTGTGGGGTCACAGCCTGCATGGGGCATTATATGGGGGCACAGCCTGCGTGGAGCATTTTATGGGGTCCATTATTCTATATGGAGCAATATATGGAGCTCATAATACGGTATAGAGGACTATGTGGTGCCATTATACTGTGTGGAGGACATTACTGTCCGGTCTGCACTGTGAGCTGTGAGGATTCGCCGCTTTCTGAGTTATTGTGGAATTTACAATAGATATCGCTCATGTAATGTAAGAAGTGAAATCTTCGGGCTTGTACTATATATATATATATATATGTATATATATATATATATATATATACATATATGTATATATATTTATCTGCGGTATCTGTGCATCATGAATCGTGGTATGTGTTAAAGGGGCCACTGAGACTCTTTCGCCCAGGGCCCACGAAATCCTGGAGCCGCCCTGCAACGGTCATCATACATTACTATAACATTCTGGATAATGTGGGAGATCACACAGAGGAGGACTTACAGGTAATCTGTCACCAGGTGTTTGCTATGTATTCTGAAAGCACCATGATGTAGGGGCAGAGACCCTGATTCCAGTGATGTGTTACTTACTAGGCTGTGTGTGGCTGTTTCAATAAAATCAGTAGATTATCACTAGAAGACTATCTGTCTAGCCAGGTAGTCCTATTGCTCTGTACCCCTGCCTCCACCACTGATTAGCAGCTTTCTGCCTATGCACAGTGTACACAGAAAGCTGCCAATCAATGGTGTGGGCGGGGTTATACAAGACTCAGCATTCAGAGCTCTGCAGCAGAAAAAAATAGTGATTTTATCACAACTACTCCACCGAGTAAAGTAATCAACACATGGAATCAGGGTCTCTGTCCCTGCATCATGCTTCTCTCAGACCAAATAGCATAAACCTGGTGACAGATTCCCTGTAATTCAAATGTAATTAACACCATAGGGTCATCTACACTTAGAATAGAGACGTACCATGGTTGTATGGGGGATAATACTGGACGAGTCATTCACACCCCATGATCTGATGACACACACGCATCCCCCTCTATGATACTTACGGATTCTTGGATCTCCGGGATCTCACTAATTCCATTGTTAGGATTCGACAGCTCAGTTGTTTCTAAAATAATGATGAAGAAATGAAATGTATTAGAGGATATTATTCCTACATAGATAATACAGCAATATAACGGAGAAATGACAATATGTCTGTAAATGGGATTAATACTCGTTATATGGGGATTCTAAATATGAGAATATACGGGGAATCCATAGATAAATGTAATGTAAATGATGGAGGAACCCCTTCATAAATAACAAAAGACTGACCATCACTTCCGAAAAGAAAATGGGTGTGAACAGGTGCATACTAAGAGTAGCCATCCAAATATATAACTAACAAAGTTGCACTCTGTAACGCTATAGCATGTAAACATGAAATAAATTAAATTTGAATTGCATTACTGCTGTAGAAAATAGGATAAAAGGAAGATACTTAGCACATAATTTGGCCAATTCATGCATGGCCAGCAGCCACGGCAAGGCGACCTTCTTTTTCTGGGTGCATGCCAAGTAGCCACGGCAAGGTGACCCTTTTTTTTGCTGGGTGCATGCCAAGCAGTCACGGCAAGACGACCTTCTTTTGCTGGGTGCATGCCTAGCAGTCACGGCAAGGCGACCTTTTTTGCTGGGAACCTATCTCCACACATCAGCCCGGGGTGGTTTTAATTACAACAGGATCCTACCTACCCATATAAATGTAGGCTTCAGCCTAGGAGAGGATTCACATTAGGAGAGGATTCCAACAAAAAGATCGCCTTGTCATTGGCTGCTGGGCATTCATGAATTGGCCAAATTATGTGCTCAGTATCTTAGTTTTTTCCCATTTTCTAGAGCAGTAATGCAATTTAAATTTAATTTATTTCATGTTACTTGCTATAGCACTGCAGAATGGACCCTCCATCACATGAATGAGGAAGCCCCCACCCACGCTGCACATACGAGTGATGGTAAGAGAGCTGAAACATAGGAGAGATTTGCAAATTAGCCTGGAAGTGCACTGGGGGGCTGTCACTGCACTTGGATTTCTTCTTTCACGCCCCCAGCGCACTTCCATTCTGATTTGTATATGGTGTCTACTTTACATTTCTCCTGACTGGCACATTGGATTTCTACAAACAATTATTATTAGGGGACAATGGCCTATACCGTCACACCACTACTTCTATATGTAACAATGTGCTGCCAGGTTCCCATTACACAGAGTAGAGAGTAAATCTAACATTATCCTCCGTCCTCTGTAATATCTGGACATTCCTTGTAGAAGGTCGGGTGATCGCTCACCTGTAATCAGATCGCTGTTCAGCTCCGGCTGACTCCTATTAGGGTCAGGGATTTTCGGGCTCACATTTTGCCCATATTTGGCGTCGCCTCCTGTTGTTTCCTGATAGATATAATATATATAATTAATATGTGGAAGATTTTACTAAATCACCAAATACATAAATCATGAAGGACTAAACCAACATTTACAGATGCACCAATTGTAACTATACAAATCCCGCGCCATCTTCAGACCTTTTCTCAGAAAGTCTCCTCAGATACGGTGGATTAAGATACGTCTATTAATATTGATCCTTACCGGGCGTTCCAATGAGCGTTCTAGTAGTAGACATGACTTTTTCGGCCAGTTCTTTAAAGACAGCCAAATCTTCAGTCTGAGATCTTTCTTCAGCCTATAAAGAAGGAAAAATGGAAAAGAGAATTTTCAGATGAGAGCGGTCAGAATGGAGGCGGAAATTGTATGTGACATCGGTTCTCTGTCTGCAGATACAATGACTACATACTGTATTTGGGGACTCGTTGTGTTTTACCATATTTTTTGACTATAAGATGCCTTTTTTTCCAAAATTTTTGACCTCCCTTCTAACACTCTCAACACCCTCCAATCTATCCTAAACTCTGCTGTCTGACTAATCCACCTGTCCCCCCGCTATTCCCTGGCTTTTCCCCTCGCTCCGCCTATCCCTTCACTGGCTCCACATTACCCAGAGACTCCAGTTCAAGACCCTAACCTTGGCATGCAAAGCCCACCCACAACCTGTCTCCTCCATATATCTGTGACCTAGTCTCCCGGTACTTACCTGCACGCAACCTCCGATCCTCACAAGATCTTCTTCTCTACTCCCCTCTTATCTCCTCTTCCCACAATCGCATACAAGATTTCTCCCGTGCATCCCCCCTACTCTGGAGCTCTCCCCCCCAGCCATATCAGACAGATTATTAATAATAATATTGTCTGAATGTAGCTTACCAGGGGGGTGGCTGTGGTGGAGTGAGGTCACAGGAGGTGGGGTCACTGCTGCAGGAAGCCGGCAGTAGAAATGGGGCGCTCCTGCGGGCCAGCGGGGGTCCAGCGCTGCGAGCTGCGGCCCTGGGCTTCAAGGAAATGTTAGCGGTGATTTAGGAGGGGAGTCCCCGCTCTGCCCATGGATTTTCTGGCGGTGGGCTTCAGGCAAATGGCCGCTGGAGGCAGTGCATGTGGCAGATTTAGATCTCGGCTCATGACGAGCTGAGATCTCAATTTGTGTATTGGCCATCTCCAGCACCTACTTCTTGAAGCCCACTGCAGAGAAATCAATAAGCAGAGCAGGGCCTCCCCTCTAATTTCCCGCTAACATTTCCTTGAAGCCCAGGGCCCGCAGCCTCGCACCTTCCTGGACACCCCGCTCCTCCCAGCTTGGGGCCCACAGCAGCGCCCCACTCCTACTGCCGACTTCTGCAGCAGCGACTCTGCCTCCTGTGACCTCGCTCCACTTGCCACCACCCCCCTCAGTAAGAACCGAAAATTCGGACTATAAGACAGGACTATTAGACAGACCCCCATTTTATTATAATAAATGTTTTCCTATTTACCTCCCAAAATTTTTGGTGCGTCCTTATGGTCTGCAAAATACGATATATTAGAAGAAAAAGCTTCTATCCCTCCATTATTATCTATTAATATGTGAGATGTTCTGTGCAGAGTGTCCGCCACTTACCTGGTGTAGTAATGTCCTGATGTTCTGAAGTAAATCCGTCAGATAGTCTGACGTTAGACGACGTTGTCGGTGTTTGGTCAGGCAATCCTTTACTAGCTCCATCACCAGCCGGTGGGGACGCCATGTGTAGAAGCACACTGTTAGGGACTATTGATCATAAGGATCAACAATAGTGCTTTTACCTGAGAAATGTCCAAAACAATTCCAGCCATAGTGAAAAACTGCAAGTGCTATCAGTCACTATAGAGCCAAGAAAGGCACGGGTGAGCCTATGTGCATTGTATATATAGCGACTGTGAGCAGTGATGTCACCATCACCATGTGATGTCATCACGGATCTTGTGATAGAATCTTCACGAAGCAGCTCTGCGCAAATAGAATGCGGCCTGGTATTATATAAAGTGAAAACAACCATACAATTAACTACCCATGTTATCATGGCCGTTCTATTTTATATCCAATTAGAACACAACCAGGATAAAGGTGTTGTTCACAAGTTGGATTTGGCAGCATTTTTTTCTACTCAAAAATCAAAGGAGGCAGGAAAAACGCTGCTTAAAATTCAGGTGTTTTACTTGTGTTTATTTTTCCATTCATTTGAATGGGTGAAAAATGCTGCAAAACCTCTGAAAGACTTGACAAGCTGCAGATTTAAAAAAAATGCAAAAAAACAGCTGTGAATGAGATTTCAGAAATGTCATTCACAAGATGGTGCTGTAAAACACAGCATTTTTGCTGCAGAAGAAAAAACAGTGAATACACCCTAAAGATATCCTCAGTCATATTATGGGAAATATTGTATATTTCGCATTTATTATCTCACGTGTTTTTCTTCACCATAGAACTTTTAGGCTGTGTGCCCACTATGCGTTCTTAGCGTTTCTGCAGCGTAACTTCCGCCGCGGAAACACTTAAAAAACGCTTGGTGATAGGTCTGCAATGGTTCCCAATGATAATCCGCATGTGCTGTGCACATGCTGCAGAGATTTCCGCTGCGGATTATCATTGCGGAAAAAATCCGCAGCACGTCCTTTAATTTTGCAGAGTCGCTGCGATTTAGCCGCCATTGACTTGGCATTGGAACGCATAACATCCTAATGACTAAAAATACACATGTGGATACTATACGACTCAATGCATGGATGGTACCCGGGTCAGAGATGAAGAGACTCTCCTCCAGACCCGGGTACCATAGTACCTGTAGTTAAAATAGAATTAAAATAAAAAATAAACATATACTTACCTTCTGATGGCCCCCTGTCTGCTCCCGGCGGTGCTGCTGGCTCTTCGGCTGCTCGCGGTGGTAAAATGACCTTCCATGATGCCATTTAGTCATGTGACAGGTCAAGCGACCGCTGACATCGGCGGTCGCGTGACCTGTCACATGACTAAATGACGTCATGGAAGGTCCTTTTACAGCACCGTGATCCACCGGAAGACACAGGACGCACCGGAGAAGAAGATCGAGGACCATCGGAAGATGAGTATAATGTTTTTTTTTTATTTTTCACCATTATTATTCTTTTTTTTTATTATTGATGCTGCATTTGCAGCATTGTAACTTGGTCACACTTATAAATCCATGCCGGTTGCATGGAATTATATAGTGTGACCAAGTTGTCAAGCACTTTTCCAAGTGATGCTAAATCACTTGGCAAAGCGCTTGACAATCCAGGGAGATGCAGAACGCTTAGGAAAAATCCGCAGCATTTCTGCATCATGGTCATATATCCTAACTCATTGGCGAACTGTTATACAAGGCTATATTCACACTAGACGTTTTTTTAGCGGGCTTTTTTATGCAAATTTTCAGCTGCGTTTTACAGTACCAACAAAGTCTATGAGATTTCCGAAATCTCATGCACAAAGCTTGCTTATTTGTCCTCAGTATTTGTGCTTTCCAAGGCTTTTTGCAATAGAGTATGTCACTTGTTTCAGCGTTTTTCACCCATTAAAAAAAAGGGGTGGTGAAAAAAATGCTGAAAAAAAGCCTAGTGTGAACATTTTGCTGCGTTTTTAGTGAAAAAAGCAAGTATGTGACACACATTTACTTTTGTGATTTTCCCAAGTTAAAACCATGCTTGTCTTTGTCACCTGATATAGCAGCTTGGATTATTACAGTTTAATTAAATTAGTGATGCCTACAAAGTAAACATTGGTTGAGCTAGGTGTGAGATTGAACAACACGTGTGGCCAGGGAGGTGTGAAATGAACAATGCCTGAGCAACTCAATGGCAAACCATAATATGAAAGTAAATAGTGTCCTACAAATTCAATGCACTGCCAGGGTCTTAGATAAACTATTCCCAGACCAATTCACCCCCCCCTATTACATTTGTAATGTGTACTTTTTCATGAACATATGTCTTGCAATGGTGACCTGTTTTCATGTGTCTATGGTGGAAGCAAAGCTGAACTTTGGGATCCTGAAAAACGCACCAAAAATGCACCAAGAACCACTGCAAAAAAACACACCAAAACCTGCGTTTTTGACGCTACTTCTTTCCTGCCAAGAGATTATGTTTTGCTGCAGAAAAAAAACACCTAGTGTGAATATAGCCTAAGACTTACTCTGCCAGCATTAATAGTCAATATTCTGTATACAAATAGGACTCCAAATCCATGTATTCAGTTTATCATAAACAAGCCTGAGTTAATCTGCCAAATACACATAGTATGCTTTCTCATAGGTGAAATATAAATCCTGTTAAAGGTCCAAGTTGCAGCAGTTAAGTAGAACAAAACAGACCTCTTCATTCTTTGTAGGTGGAAAAACTTTCGAAATTTTCAGTGTATCAAGTACTTATACTCCTGACTGTATATGTATAATTGCCGCACTGCTACATACAGGTGCTTCTCAGAAAATTAGAATATCATCAAAAAGTGAATTTATTTCAGTTCTTCAATCCTAAAAAATGAAACTCATATATTATACAGAGTCATTACAAACAGAGTGATCTGTTTTAAGTGTTTATTCTGCTAATGTTGATGATTATGGCTTACAGCCAATGAAAACACAAAAGTCATTATCTCAGTAAATTAGAATTAACAAGAAACACCTTGCAAAGGCTTCCTAAGCATTTAAAAAGGTCCCTTAGTCAGTTTCAGTAGGCTCCACAATCATGGGCAAGACTGCTGACTTGACAGATGTCCAGAAGGCAGTCATTGACACACTCCTCAAGGAGGGTAAGCCACAAAAGGTCATTGCTAAAGAAGCAGCTGTTCACAGAGGTGCTGTATCCGAGCATATTAATGGACGTGGAAGGAAAAAGTGTGGTAGAAAAAGGTGCACAAGCAACTGGGATAACCGCAGCCTTGAAAGGATTGCTAAGAAAAGGCCATTCAAAAATTTGGGGGAGATTCACAAGGAGTGGACTGCTGCTGGAGTCATTGCTTCAAGAGCCACCACACACAGACGTATCCAGGACATGGGCTACAAGTGTCGCATTGCTTGTGTCAAGCCCCTCATGACCAATAGACAACGCCAGAAGCGTCTTACCTGGGCCAAAGAGAAAAAGACCTGGACTGATGCTCAGTGGCCCAAGGTGTTGTTTTCAGATGAAAAGTAAATTTTGCATTTCATTTGGAAATCAAGGTCCCAGAGTCTGGAGGAAGAGTGGACAGGCCACAATCCAAGCTGCTGGAGGTCTGGTGTGAAGTCTCCACAATCAGTGATGGTTTGGGGAGCTATGTCATCTGCTGGTGGAGGTCCACTGTGTTTTATCAAGACCAAAGTCAGCGCAGCCGTCTACCAGGACATTTTACAGCACTTCATGCTTCCCTCTGCCCACAAGCTTTATGGAGATGGAAATGTCATTCTCCAGCAGGACTTGGCCCCTGTCCACACTGCCAAAAGTACCAATACCTGGTTTACACACAACAGTATCACTATGCTTGATTGGCAGCAAACTCGCCTGACCTTTACCCCATAGAGAATCTATTATAGAGAATCTATGGGGTATTGTCAAGAGGAAGATGAGACCCCAGACCCCACAATACAGATGAGCTGAAGGCTGCTATCAAAGCCACCTGGGCTTCCATAACACCTCAGCAGTGCCACAGGCTGATCCCTCCATGCCACATTGCCGCATTGATGCAGTAATTGATGCACAAGGAGCCCGAACAACTATTGAGGGCATTTACTAAACATACATTTCAGTAGGCCAACTTTTCGGATTTTAAAAACATTTTTCAAGCTGTTGTTATGAAGTATTCTAATTTACTGAGATAATGACGTTTGTGTTTTCATTGGCTGTAAGCTATAATCATCAACATTAACAGAAATAAACACTTAAAATAGATCCCTCTGTGTGTAATGACTCTATATAATAGATCCCTCTGTGTGTAATGACTCTATATAATAGATCCCTCTGTGTGTAATGACTCTATATAATAGATCCCTCTGTGTGTAATGACTCTATATAATAGATCCCTCTGTGTGTAATGACTCTATATAATAGATCCCTCTGTGTGTAATGACTCTATATAATAGATCACTCTGTGTGTAATGACTCTATATAATAGATCCCTCTTTGTGTAATGACTCTATATAATAGATCCCTCTGTGTGTAATTACTCTATATAATAGATCCCTCTGTGTAATGACTCTATATAATAGATCCCTCTGTGTGTAATGACTCTATATAATAGATCCCTCTGTGTAATGACTCTATATAATAGATCACTCTGTGTGTAATGACTCTATATAATATAGGAGTTTCACTTTTTGCATTGAAAAAATGAAATAAACTAACTTTTGATGATATTCTAATTTTGTGAGAAGCACCTGTATATAGTATGAAGCCCCACTGCCCCATATCTGTATGTATAATTTGATGCACATGACTCGCCCCCTGGGCCGTGGGGTACACGGAACCGGGCCTTCTAGTGTACGGTGCTGATGGGGGTAGTAGTGGTAACCCGATCCCGTGGCTCAGGGTGGTCAGACCAAATGGTGGCAGTCTATTTATCAGTGTTTTGAATGTCCGACTACGCCACCCGTGGATTGCGGTCAGGGATAACCGCCGCTGCGAGGCAGACTGCTGAGGCTGGTGTTGGTGTGCAGCACAGGTGTAGGATAACTCCCCACGGGAAGAGTGTAGCCTCAGGGCAGTGTAGGTGGATGTTGGGGGTGATAGTGCAGGCCGCAATAGTAAGAGTTCAGAGTCCGCTTCAAACAGTTCAGGGTCTTTATTGTAGATATTATTAATGACCCAACAGTACCGGTTAGGAATGGGCCTGGGTGTCTGAGAGCATTCGGGCGAGCCCCACTGGTCAGGGTGAGTGTGTAGGCCTACCGTTCTCTCTATGCTCTTTCTGACTATCCCCCTTTTCGTGGTGTAATAGCCCACGTCCCTGAACTGGCCGTGTACTTCTCGCCTGTATGGCATGCGACTAGGGCCTTGGGTACCTGTTGCTTGTGTAGCACCCTGAGGATTCGGCTGCTACAGGGATATTGCACCTCAACCCAGAGGTGTGGTATTCCACTCCCGGGTAAGGATGGAGTGTGGAACTGAGCTCAGATAGACTGCATGCACTACATACATCCCATTTCCGGGGGGCAGACCAACGGTACTCCCACTTAAGAAATGTGCAGGTACGACCGTGTCTGTTCCTGGCTGGAGTGGGAGGGGGGTGGAACATCCCAGTAGTGTAGGGGCAGATAGGGGGAGCAGTCTGGGTAATGCTAGGAGCTCATTGGGTGCTGGTCACCTGAGCTCACACATAGAGGGAGTATATAAGGTGGGAACCATCTTAGATCAGGGTCAGTCAGTCAGCCTGTCTTTTGTAGAGGAAGAGAGCAGAGAAGCAGAGCAGCTCCAAGGCCCAGAGAGAGAGAGGAGAAAGAAGGACCCAGAGGGGGAGAAAGAAGGAACTCCAAGAGCCCAAATTAGACCAGAGGGTGAAGAGTTGGCACAAGGGTAGCGGATCCCAAGCTGGTGGAGGGCACTAATCCTTAGCCAGAGACCGGAGGTCGTGGGCAGAATCTGTCACGACCACCCACTAAATCCACCCGGAAGGCAAACCGTGCATAGGGTCAGGGAACCCAGAGACAAGGGTTTACCAACAAGAGGCCCGAGGGAGCCGGACATAGGTGGATCCCTGGTGGGGAAGGCCAGAGAGGAGGACAAGTCAGAAAGGGAGCTCAGGACCACGCTCCAGAATCACCTGGGGGTTGGCCGAGTCCAGGACCTGGTGGACGCAGCACGGCTCGGGTGGTCACTCAAGGCCGGAGTGACCAGAACATCTGCAGTAAGTAAAAACCCTGAACTGCACAGCCCGACTCGGAGTCTTATTACCACTCTCACTGCACCACCACAACCCCCATCCTCTGCGACTGACCCCCTGAGGCTATACCCCTCCCGTTGGGGGTTATACTACTACCAAGCTGCGCACACACCACCAGCCTCAGCGGACCCTGCTGCAGCGGCGGCCGTATTTACCGCACATCAACGGGTGGCGTAGTCGACACAAAAGAACACTAATAACATCTGTAAGGACTGCCACACACTGAGCTTGACACCCTGGGCACGGAC
>NW_027371890.1:0-21294 GCF_046119375.1 Phyllobates terribilis
ATTCTGAAATTTTTTGCTTTTTCCTGTTAATCCTAGCATGATAAAGAAGATTCAAAGAGAGTGAGATGCCAGCTCCTTTCATTCAGTCAGTAGCTTCAAACATTTCTGGTATATGAAAAACATGTTTTTCAATGGCAAAAATCAATGAATATTGTAAATGCACAAACAGTAATATCTCCACATTGCAAGGTGCAATTCTGAAATTTTTTGCTTTTTCCTGCTAATCCTTGCATGATAAAGAAGATTCAAAGAGAGTGAGATGCCAGCTCCTTTCATTCAGTCAGTAGCTTCAAACATTTCTGGTATATGAAAAACATGTTTTTCAATGGCAAAAATCAATGAATATTGTAAATGCACAAACAGTAATATCTCCACATTGCACGGTGCAATTCTGAAATTTTTAGCTTTTTCCTGTTAATCCTAGCATGATAAAGAAGATTCAAAGAGAGTGAGATGCCAGCTCCTTTCATTCAGTCAGTAGCTTCAAACATTTCTGGTATATGAAAAACATGTTTTTCAATGGCAAAAATCAATGAATATTGTAAATGCACAAACAGTAATATCTCCACATTGCAAGGTGCAATTCTGAAATTTTTTGCTTTTTCCTGCTAATCCTAGCATGATAAAGAAGATTCAAAGAGAGTGAGATGCCAGCTCCTTTCATTCAGTCAGTAGCTTCAAACATTTCTGGTATATGAAAAACATGTTTTTCAATGGCAAAAATCAATGAATATTGTAAATGCACAAACAGTAATATCTCCACATTGCACGGTGCAATTCTGAAATTTTTAGCTTTTTCCTGTTAATCCTAGCATGATAAAGAAGATTCAAAGAGAGTGAGATGCCAGCTCCTTTCATTCAGTCAGTAGCTTCAAACATTTCTGGTATATGAAAAACATGTTTTTCAATGGCAAAAATCAATGAATATTGTAAATGCACAAACAGTAATATCTCCACATTGCAAGGTGCAATTCTGAAATTTTTTGCTTTTTCCTGCTAATCCTAGCATGATAAAGAAGATTCAAAGAGAGTGAGATGCCAGCTCCTTTCATTCAGTCAGTAGCTTCAAACATTTCTGGTATATGAAAAACATGTTTTTCAATGGCAAAAATCAATGAATATTGTAAATGCACAAACAGTAATATCTCCACATTGCACGGTGCAATTCTGAAATTTTTAGCTTTTTCCTGTTAATCCTAGCATGATAAAGAAGATTCAAAGAGAGTGAGATGCCAGCTCCTCAGTCAGTAGCTTCAAACATTTCTGGTATATGAAAAACATGTTTTTCAATGGCAAAAATCAATGAATATTGTAAATGCACAAACAGTAATATCTCCACATTGCAAGGTGCAATTCTGAAATTTTTTGCTTTTTCTGCTAATCCTAGCATGATAAAGAAGATTCAAAGAGAGTGAGATGCCAGCTCCTTTCATTCAGTCAGTAGCTTCAAACATTTCTGGTATATGAAAAACATGTTTTTCAATGGCAAAAATCAATGAATATTGTAAATGCACAAACAGTAATATCTCCACATTGCAAGGTGCAATTCCTGAAATTTTTTGCTTTTTCCTGCTAATCCTTGCATGATAAAGAAGATTCAAAGAGAGTGAGATGCCAGCTCCTTTCAGAGAGATTCAGTCAGTAGCTTCAAACATTTCTGGTATATGAAAAACATGTTTTTCAATGGCAAAAATCAATGAATATTGTAAATGCACAAACAGTAATATCTCCACATTGCACGGTGCAATTCTGAAATTTTTAGCTTTTTCCTGTTAATCCTAGCATGATAAAGAAGATTCAAAGAGAGTGAGATGCCAGCTCCTTTCATTCAGTCAGTAGCTTCAAACATTTCTGGTATATGAAAAACATGTTTTTCAATGGCAAAAATCAATGAATATTGTAAATGCACAAACAGTAATATCTCCACATTGCAAGGTGCAATTCTGAAATTTTTTGCTTTTTCCTGTTAATCCTAGCATGATAAAGAAGATTCAAAGAGAGTGAGATGCCAGCTCCTTTCATTCAGTCAGTAGCTTCAAACATTTCTGGTATATGAAAAACATGTTTTTCAATGGCAAAAATCAATGAATATTGTAAATGCACAAACAGTAATATCTCCACATTGCAAGGTGCAATTCTGAAATTTTTTGCTTTTTCCTGCTAATCCTTGCATGATAAAGAAGATTCAAAGAGAGTGAGATGCCAGCTCCTTTCATTCAGTCAGTAGCTTCAAACATTTCTGGTATATGAAAAACATGTTTTTCAATGGCAAAAATCAATGAATATTGTAAATGCACAAACAGTAATATCTCCACATTGCACGGTGCAATTCTGAAATTTTTAGCTTTTTCCTGTTAATCCTAGCATGATAAAGAAGATTCAAAGAGAGTGAGATGCCAGCTCCTTTCATTCAGTCAGTAGCTTCAAACATTTCTGGTATATGAAAAACATGTTTTTCAATGGCAAAAATCAATGAATATTGTAAATGCACAAACAGTAATATCTCCACATTGCAAGGTGCAATTCTGAAATTTTTTGCTTTTTCCTGTTAATCCTAGCATGATAAAGAAGATTCAAAGAGAGTGAGATGCCAGCTCCTTTCATTCAGTCAGTAGCTTCAAACATTTCTGGTATATGAAAAACATGTTTTTCAATGGCAAAAATCAATGAATATTGTAAATGCACAAACAGTAATATCTCCACATTGCAAGGTGCAATTCTGAAATTTTTTGCTTTTTCCTGCTAATCCTTGCATGATAAAGAAGATTCAAAGAGAGTGAGATGCCAGCTCCTTTCATTCAGTCAGTAGCTTCAAACATTTCTGGTATATGAAAAACATGTTTTTCAATGGCAAAAATCAATGAATATTGTAAATGCACAAACAGTAATATCTCCACATTGCACGGTGCAATTCTGAAATTTTTAGCTTTTTCCTGTTAATCCTAGCATGATAAAGAAGATTCAAAGAGAGTGAGATGCCAGCTCCTTTCATTCAGTCAGTAGCTTCAAACATTTCTGGTATATGAAAAACATGTTTTTCAATGGCAAAAATCAATGAATATTGTAAATGCACAAACAGTAATATCTCCACATTGCAAGGTGCAATTCTGAAATTTTTTGCTTTTTCCTGCTAATCCTAGCATGATAAAGAAGATTCAAAGAGAGTGAGATGCCAGCTCCTTTCATTCAGTCAGTAGCTTCAAACATTTCTGGTATATGAAAAACATGTTTTTCAATGGCAAAAATCAATGAATATTGTAAATGCACAAACAGTAATATCTCCACATTGCACGGTGCAATTCTGAAATTTTTAGCTTTTTCCTGTTAATCCTAGCATGATAAAGAAGATTCAAAGAGAGTGAGATGCCAGCTCCTTTCATTCAGTCAGTAGCTTCAAACATTTCTGGTATATGAAAAACATGTTTTTCAATGGCAAAAATCAATGAATATTGTAAATGCACAAACAGTAATATCTCCACATTGCAAGGTGCAATTCTGAAATTTTTTGCTTTTTCCTGCTAATCCTAGCATGATAAAGAAGATTCAAAGAGAGTGAGATGCCAGCTCCTTTCATTCAGTCAGTAGCTTCAAACATTTCTGGTATATGAAAAACATGTTTTTCAATGGCAAAAATCAATGAATATTGTAAATGCACAAACAGTAATATCTCCACATTGCACGGTGCAATTCTGAAATTTTTAGCTTTTTCCTGTTAATCCTAGCATGATAAAGAAGATTCAAAGAGAGTGAGATGCCAGCTCCTTTCATTCAGTCAGTAGCTTCAAACATTTCTGGTATATGAAAAACATGTTTTTCAATGGCAAAAATCAATGAATATTGTAAATGCACAAACAGTAATATCTCCACATTGCAAGGTGCAATTCTGAAATTTTTTGCTTTTTCCTGCTAATCCTAGCATGATAAAGAAGATTCAAAGAGAGTGAGATGCCAGCTCCTTTCATTCAGTCAGTAGCTTCAAACATTTCTGGTATATGAAAAACATGTTTTTCAATGGCAAAAATCAATGAATATTGTAAATGCACAAACAGTAATATCTCCACATTGCACGGTGCAATTCTGAAATTTTTAGCTTTTTCCTGTTAATCCTAGCATGATAAAGAAGATTCAAAGAGAGTGAGATGCCAGCTCCTTTCATTCAGTCAGTAGCTTCAAACATTTCTGGTATATGAAAAACATGTTTTTCAATGGCAAAAATCAATGAATATTGTAAATGCACAAACAGTAATATCTCCACATTGCAAGGTGCAATTCTGAAATTTTTTGCTTTTTCCTGCTAATCCTAGCATGATAAAGAAGATTCAAAGAGAGTGAGATGCCAGCTCCTTTCATTCAGTCAGTAGCTTCAAACATTTCTGGTATATGAAAAACATGTTTTTCAATGGCAAAAATCAATGAATATTGTAAATGCACAAACAGTAATATCTCCACATTGCAAGGTGCAATTCTGAAATTTTTTGCTTTTTCCTGCTAATCCTTGCATGATAAAGAAGATTCAAAGAGAGTGAGATGCCAGCTCCTTTCATTCAGTCAGTAGCTTCAAACATTTCTGGTATATGAAAAACATGTTTTTCAATGGCAAAAATCAATGAATATTGTAAATGCACAAACAGTAATATCTCCACATTGCACGGTGCAATTCTGAAATTTTTAGCTTTTTCCTGTTAATCCTAGCATGATAAAGAAGATTCAAAGAGAGTGAGATGCCAGCTCCTTTCATTCAGTCAGTAGCTTCAAACATTTCTGGTATATGAAAAACATGTTTTTCAATGGCAAAAATCAATGAATATTGTAAATGCACAAACAGTAATATCTCCACATTGCAAGGTGCAATTCTGAAATTTTTTGCTTTTTCCTGCTAATCCTAGCATGATAAAGAAGATTCAAAGAGAGTGAGATGCCAGCTCCTTTCATTCAGTCAGTAGCTTCAAACATTTCTGGTATATGAAAAACATGTTTTTCAATGGCAAAAATCAATGAATATTGTAAATGCACAAACAGTAATATCTCCACATTGCACGGTGCAATTCTGAAATTTTTAGCTTTTTCCTGTTAATCCTAGCATGATAAAGAAGATTCAAAGAGAGTGAGATGCCAGCTCCTTTCATTCAGTCAGTAGCTTCAAACATTTCTGGTATATGAAAAACATGTTTTTCAATGGCAAAAATCAATGAATATTGTAAATGCACAAACAGTAATATCTCCACATTGCAAGGTGCAATTCTGAAATTTTTTGCTTTTTCCTGCTAATCCTAGCATGATAAAGAAGATTCAAAGAGAGTGAGATGCCAGCTCCTTTCATTCAGTCAGTAGCTTCAAACATTTCTGGTATATGAAAAACATGTTTTTCAATGGCAAAAATCAATGAATATTGTAAATGCACAAACAGTAATATCTCCACATTGCACGGTGCAATTCTGAAATTTTTAGCTTTTTCCTGTTAATCCTAGCATGATAAAGAAGATTCAAAGAGAGTGAGATGCCAGCTCCTTTCATTCAGTCAGTAGCTTCAAACATTTCTGGTATATGAAAAACATGTTTTTCAATGGCAAAAATCAATGAATATTGTAAATGCACAAACAGTAATATCTCCACATTGCAAGGTGCAATTCTGAAATTTTTTGCTTTTTCCTGCTAATCCTAGCATGATAAAGAAGATTCAAAGAGAGTGAGATGCCAGCTCCTTTCATTCAGTCAGTAGCTTCAAACATTTCTGGTATATGAAAAACATGTTTTTCAATGGCAAAAATCAATGAATATTGTAAATGCACAAACAGTAATATCTCCACATTGCACGGTGCAATTCTGAAATTTTTAGCTTTTTCCTGTTAATCCTAGCATGATAAAGAAGATTCAAAGAGAGTGAGATGCCAGCTCCTTTCATTCAGTCAGTAGCTTCAAACATTTCTGGTATATGAAAAACGTTTTTCAATGGCAAAAATCAATGAATATTGTAAATGCACAAACAGTAATATCTCCACATTGCAAGGTGCAATTCTGAAATTTTTTGCTTTTTCCTGCTAATCCTAGCATGATAAAGAAGATTCAAAGAGAGTGAGATGCCAGCTCCTTTCATTCAGTCAGTAGCTTCAAACATTTCTGGTATATGAAAAACATGTTTTTCAATGGCAAAAATCAATGAATATTGTAAATGCACAAACAGTAATATCTCCACATTGCAAGGTGCAATTCTGAAATTTTTTGCTTTTTCCTGCTAATCCTTGCATGATAAAGAAGATTCAAAGAGAGTGAGATGCCAGCTCCTTTCATTCAGTCAGTAGCTTCAAACATTTCTGGTATATGAAAAACATGTTTTTCAATGGCAAAAATCAATGAATATTGTAAATGCACAAACAGTAATATCTCCACATTGCACGGTGCAATTCTGAAATTTTTAGCTTTTTCCTGTTAATCCTAGCATGATAAAGAAGATTCTAAGAGAGTGAGATGCCAGCTCCTTTCATTCAGTCAGTAGCTTCAAACATTTCTGGTATATGAAAAACATGTTTTTCAATGGCAAAAATCAATGAATATTGTAAATGCACAAACAGTAATATCTCCACATTGCAAGGTGCAATTCTGAAATTTTTTGCTTTTTCCTGCTAATCCTAGCATGATAAAGAAGATTCAAAGAGAGTGAGATGCCAGCTCCTTTCATTCAGTCAGTAGCTTCAAACATTTCTGGTATATGAAAAACATGTTTTTCAATGGCAAAAATCAATGAATATTGTAAATGCACAAACAGTAATATCTCCACATTGCACGGTGCAATTCTGAAATTTTTAGCTTTTTCCTGTTAATCCTAGCATGATAAAGAAGATTCAAAGAGAGTGAGATGCCAGCTCCTTTCATTCAGTCAGTAGCTTCAAACATTTCTGGTATATGAAAAACATGTTTTTCAATGGCAAAAATCAATGAATATTGTAAATGCACAAACAGTAATATCTCCACATTGCAAGGTGCAATTCTGAAATTTTTTGCTTTTTCCTGCTAATCCTAGCATGATAAAGAAGATTCAAAGAGAGTGAGATGCCAGCTCCTTTCATTCAGTCAGTAGCTTCAAACATTTCTGGTATATGAAAAACATGTTTTTCAATGGCAAAAATCAATGAATATTGTAAATGCACAAACAGTAATATCTCCACATTGCACGGTGCAATTCTGAAATTTTTAGCTTTTTCCTGTTAATCCTAGCATGATAAAGAAGATTCAGAGAGTGAGATGCCAGCTCCTTTCAGTCAGTAGCTTCAAACATTTCTGGTATATGAAAAACATGTTTTTCAATGGCAAAAATCAATGAATATTGTAAATGCACAAACAGTAATATCTCCACATTGCAAGGTGCAATTCTGAAATTTTTTGCTTTTTCCTGCTAATCCTAGCATGATAAAGAAGATTCAAAGAGAGTGAGATGCCAGCTCCTTTCATTCAGTCAGTAGCTTCAAACATTTCTGGTATATGAAAAACATGTTTTTCAATGGCAAAAATCAATGAATATTGTAAATGCACAAACAGTAATATCTCCACATTGCAAGGTGCAATTCTGAAATTTTTTGCTTTTTCCTGCTAATCCTAGCATGATAAAGAAGATTCAAAGAGAGTGAGATGCCAGCTCCTTTCATTCAGTCAGTAGCTTCAAACATTTCTGGTATATGAAAAACATGTTTTTCAATGGCAAAAATCAATGAATATTGTAAATGCACAAACAGTAATATCTCCACATTGCACGGTGCAATTCTGAAATTTTTAGCTTTTTCCTGTTAATCCTAGCATGATAAAGAAGATTCAAAGAGAGTGAGATGCCAGCTCCTTTCATTCAGTCAGTAGCTTCAAACATTTCTGGTATATGAAAAACATGTTTTTCAATGGCAAAAATCAATGAATATTGTAAATGCACAAACAGTAATATCTCCACATTGCAAGGTGCAATTCTGAAATTTTTTGCTTTTTCCTGTTAATCCTAGCATGATAAAGAAGATTCAAAGAGAGTGAGATGCCAGCTCCTTTCATTCAGTCAGTAGCTTCAAACATTTCTGGTATATGAAAAACATGTTTTTCAATGGCAAAAATCAATGAATATTGTAAATGCACAAACAGTAATATCTCCACATTGCAAGGTGCAATTCTGAAATTTTTTGCTTTTTCCTGCTAATCCTTGCATGATAAAGAAGATTCAAAGAGAGTGAGATGCCAGCTCCTTTCATTCAGTCAGTAGCTTCAAACATTTCTGGTATATGAAAAACATGTTTTTCAATGGCAAAAATCAATGAATATTGTAAATGCACAAACAGTAATATCTCCACATTGCACGGTGCAATTCTGAAATTTTTAGCTTTTTCCTGTTAATCCTAGCATGATAAAGAAGATTCAAAGAGAGTGAGATGCCAGCTCCTTTCATTCAGTCAGTAGCTTCAAACATTTCTGGTATATGAAAAACATGTTTTTCAATGGCAAAAATCAATGAATATTGTAAATGCACAAACAGTAATATCTCCACATTGCAAGGTGCAATTCTGAAATTTTTTGCTTTTTCCTGCTAATCCTAGCATGATAAAGAAGATTCAAAGAGAGTGAGATGCCAGCTCCTTTCATTCAGTCAGTAGCTTCAAACATTTCTGGTATATGAAAAACATGTTTTTCAATGGCAAAAATCAATGAATATTGTAAATGCACAAACAGTAATATCTCCACATTGCACGGTGCAATTCTGAAATTTTTAGCTTTTTCCTGTTAATCCTAGCATGATAAAGAAGATTCAAAGAGAGTGAGATGCCAGCTCCTTTCATTCAGTCAGTAGCTTCAAACATTTCTGGTATATGAAAAACATGTTTTTCAATGGCAAAAATCAATGAATATTGTAAATGCACAAACAGTAATATCTCCACATTGCAAGGTGCAATTCTGAAATTTTTTGCTTTTTCCTGTTAATCCTAGCATGATAAAGAAGATTCAAAGAGAGTGAGATGCCAGCTCCTTTCATTCAGTCAGTAGCTTCAAACATTTCTGGTATATGAAAAACATGTTTTTCAATGGCAAAAATCAATGAATATTGTAAATGCACAAACAGTAATATCTCCACATTGCAAGGTGCAATTCTGAAATTTTTTGCTTTTTCCTGCTAATCCTAGCATGATAAAGAAGATTCAAAGAGAGTGAGATGCCAGCTCCTTTCATTCAGTCAGTAGCTTCAAACATTTCTGGTATATGAAAAACATGTTTTTCAATGGCAAAAATCAATGAATATTGTAAATGCACAAACAGTAATATCTCCACATTGCACGGTGCAATTCTGAAATTTTTAGCTTTTTCCTGTTAATCCTAGCATGATAAAGAAGATTCAAAGAGAGTGAGATGCCAGCTCCTTTCATTCAGTCAGTAGCTTCAAACATTTCTGGTATATGAAAAACATGTTTTTCAATGGCAAAAATCAATGAATATTGTAAATGCACAAACAGTAATATCTCCACATTGCAAGGTGCAATTCTGAAATTTTTTGCTTTTTCCTGCTAATCCTAGCATGATAAAGAAGATTCAAAGAGAGTGAGATGCCAGCTCCTTTCATTCAGTCAGTAGCTTCAAACATTTCTGGTATATGAAAAACGTTTTTCAATGGCAAAAATCAATGAATATTGTAAATGCACAAACAGTAATATCTCCACATTGCAAGGTGCAATTCTGAAATTTTTTGCTTTTTCCTGCTAATCCTAGCATGATAAAGAAGATTCAAAGAGAGTGAGATGCCAGCTCCTTTCATTCAGTCAGTAGCTTCAAACATTTCTGGTATATGAAAAACATGTTTTTCAATGGCAAAAATCAATGAATATTGTAAATGCACAAACAGTAATATCTCCACATTGCACGGTGCAATTCTGAAATTTTTAGCTTTTTCCTGTTAATCCTAGCATGATAAAGAAGATTCAAAGAGTGAGATGCCAGCTCCTTTCATTCAGTCAGTAGCTTCAAACATTTCTGGTATATGAAAAACATGTTTTTCAATGGCAAAAATCAATGAATATTGTAAATGCACAAACAGTAATATCTCCACATTGCAAGGTGCAATTCTGAAATTTTTTGCTTTTTCCTGCTAATCCTAGCATGATAAAGAAGATTCAAAGAGAGTGAGATGCCAGCTCCTTTCATTCAGTCAGTAGCTTCAAACATTTCTGGTATATGAAAAACATGTTTTTCAATGGCAAAAATCAATGAATATTGTAAATGCACAAACAGTAATATCTCCACATTGCAAGGTGCAATTCTGAAATTTTTTGCTTTTTCCTGTTAATAATAGCATGATAAAGAAGATTCAAAGAGAGTGAGATGCCAGCTCCTTTCATTCAGTCAGTAGCTTCAAACATTTCTGGTATATGAAAAACATGTTTTTCAATGGCAAAAATCAATGAATATTGTAAATGCACAAACAGTAATATCTCCACATTGCAAGGTGCAATTCTGAAATTTTTTGCTTTTTCCTGCTAATCCTAGCATGATAAAGAAGATTCAAAGAGAGTGAGATGCCAGCTCCTTTCATTCAGTCAGTAGCTTCAAACATTTCTGGTATATGAAAAACATGTTTTTCAATGGCAAAAATCAATGAATATTGTAAATGCACAAACAGTAATATCTCCACATTGCACGGTGCAATTCTGAAATTTTTAGCTTTTTCCTGTTAATCCTAGCATGATAAAGAAGATTCAAAGAGAGTGAGATGCCAGCTCCTTTCATTCAGTCAGTAGCTTCAAACATTTCTGGTATATGAAAAACATGTTTTTCAATGGCAAAAATCAATGAATATTGTAAATGCACAAACAGTAATATCTCCACATTGCAAGGTGCAATTCTGAAATTTTTTGCTTTTTCCTGTTAATCCTAGCATGATAAAGAAGATTCAAAGAGAGTGAGATGCCAGCTCCTTTCATTCAGTCAGTAGCTTCAAACATTTCTGGTATATGAAAAACATGTTTTTCAATGGCAAAAATCAATGAATATTGTAAATGCACAAACAGTAATATCTCCACATTGCAAGGTGCAATTCTGAAATTTTTTGCTTTTTCCTGCTAATCCTAGCATGATAAAGAAGATTCAAAGAGAGTGAGATGCCAGCTCCTTTCATTCAGTCAGTAGCTTCAAACATTTCTGGTATATGAAAAACATGTTTTTCAATGGCAAAAATCAATGAATATTGTAAATGCACAAACAGTAATATCTCCACATTGCACGGTGCAATTCTGAAATTTTTAGCTTTTTCCTGTTAATCCTAGCATGATAAAGAAGATTCAAAGAGAGTGAGATGCCAGCTCCTTTCATTCAGTCAGTAGCTTCAAACATTTCTGGTATATGAAAAACATGTTTTTCAATGGCAAAAATCAATGAATATTGTAAATGCACAAACAGTAATATCTCCACATTGCAAGGTGCAATTCTGAAATTTTTTGCTTTTTCCTGTTAATCCTAGCATGATAAAGAAGATTCAAAGAGAGTGAGATGCCAGCTCCTTTCATTCAGTCAGTAGCTTCAAACATTTCTGGTATATGAAAAACATGTTTTTCAATTGCAAAAATCAATGAATATTGTAAATGCACAAACAGTAATATCTCCACATTGCAAGGTGCAATTCTGAAATTTTTTGCTTTTTCCTGCTAATCCTAGCATGATAAAGAAGATTCAAAGAGAGTGAGATGCCAGCTCCTTTCATTCAGTCAGTAGCTTCAAACATTTCTGGTATATGAAAAACATGTTTTTCAATGGCAAAAATCAATGAATATTGTAAATGCACAAACAGTAATATCTCCACATTGCACGGTGCAATTCTGAAATTTTTAGCTTTTTCCTGTTAATCCTAGCATGATAAAGAAGATTCAAAGAGAGTGAGATGCCAGCTCCTTTCATTCAGTCAGTAGCTTCAAACATTTCTGGTATATGAAAAACATGTTTTTCAATGGCAAAAATCAATGAATATTGTAAATGCACAAACAGTAATATCTCCACATTGCAAGGTGCAATTCTGAAATTTTTTGCTTTTTCCTGTTAATCCTAGCATGATAAAGAAGATTCAAAGAGAGTGAGATGCCAGCTCCTTTCATTCAGTCAGTAGCTTCAAACATTTCTGGTATATGAAAAACATGTTTTTCAATGGCAAAAATCAATGAATATTGTAAATGCACAAACAGTAATATCTCCACATTGCAAGGTGCAATTCTGAAATTTTTTGCTTTTTCCTGCTAATCCTAGCATGATAAAGAAGATTCAAAGAGAGTGAGATGCCAGCTCCTTTCATTCAGTCAGTAGCTTCAAACATTTCTGGTATATGAAAAACATGTTTTTCAATGGCAAAAATCAATGAATATTGTAAATGCACAAACAGTAATATCTCCACATTGCAAGGTGCAATTCTGAAATTTTTTGCTTTTTCCTGCTAATCCTAGCATGATAAAGAAGATTCAAAGAGAGTGAGATGCCAGCTCCTTTCATTCAGTCAGTAGCTTCAAACATTTCTGGTATATGAAAAACATGTTTTTCAATGGCAAAAATCAATGAATATTGTAAATGCACAAACAGTAATATCTCCACATTGCACGGTGCAATTCTGAAATTTTTAGCTTTTTCCTGTTAATCCTAGCATGATAAAGAAGATTCAAAGAGAGTGAGATGCCAGCTCCTTTCATTCAGTCAGTAGCTTCAAACATTTCTGGTATATGAAAAACATGTTTTTCAATGGCAAAAATCAATGAATATTGTAAATGCACAATCAGTAATATCTCCACATTGCAAGGTGCAATTCTGAAATTTTTTGCTTTTTCCTGTTAATCCTAGCATGATAAAGAAGATTCAAAGAGAGTGAGATGCCAGCTCCTTTCATTCAGTCAGTAGCTTCAAACATTTCTGGTATATGAAAAACATGTTTTTCAATGGCAAAAATCAATGAATATTGTAAATGCACAAACAGTAATATCTCCACATTGCAAGGTGCAATTCTGAAATTTTTTGCTTTTTCCTGCTAATCCTTGCATGATAAAGAAGATTCAAAGAGAGTGAGATGCCAGCTCCTTTCATTCAGTCAGTAGCTTCAAACATTTCTGGTATATGAAAAACATGTTTTTCAATGGCAAAAATCAATGAATATTGTAAATGCACAAACAGTAATATCTCCACATTGCACGGTGCAATTCTGAAATTTTTAGCTTTTTCCTGTTAATCCTAGCATGATAAAGAAGATTCAAAGAGAGTGAGATGCCAGCTCCTTTCATTCAGTCAGTAGCTTCAAACATTTCTGGTATATGAAAAACATGTTTTTCAATGGCAAAAATCAATGAATATTGTAAATGCACAAACAGTAATATCTCCACATTGCAAGGTGCAATTCTGAAATTTTTTGCTTTTTCCTGCTAATCCTAGCATGATAAAGAAGATTCAAAGAGAGTGAGATGCCAGCTCCTTTCATTCAGTCAGTAGCTTCAAACATTTCTGGTATATGAAAAACATGTTTTTCAATGGCAAAAATCAATGAATATTGTAAATGCACAAACAGTAATATCTCCACATTGCACGGTGCAATTCTGAAATTTTTAGCTTTTTCCTGTTAATCCTAGCATGATAAAGAAGATTCAAAGAGAGTGAGATGCCAGCTCCTTTCATTCAGTCAGTAGCTTCAAACATTTCTGGTATATGAAAAACATGTTTTTCAATGGCAAAAATCAATGAATATTGTAAATGCACAAACAGTAATATCTCCACATTGCAAGGTGCAATTCTGAAATTTTTTGCTTTTTCCTGCTAATCCTAGCATGATAAAGAAGATTCAAAGAGAGTGAGATGCCAGCTCCTTTCATTCAGTCAGTAGCTTCAAACATTTCTGGTATATGAAAAACATGTTTTTCAATGGCAAAAATCAATGAATATTGTAAATGCACAAACAGTAATATCTCCACATTGCACGGTGCAATTCTGAAATTTTTAGCTTTTTCCTGTTAATCCTAGCATGATAAAGAAGATTCAAAGAGAGTGAGATGCCAGCTCCTTTCATTCAGTCAGTAGCTTCAAACATTTCTGGTATATGAAAAACATGTTTTTCAATGGCAAAAATCAATGAATATTGTAAATGCACAAACAGTAATATCTCCACATTGCAAGGTGCAATTCTGAAATTTTTTGCTTTTTCCTGCTAATCCTAGCATGATAAAGAAGATTCAAAGAGAGTGAGATGCCAGCTCCTTTCATTCAGTCAGTAGCTTCAAACATTTCTGGTATATGAAAAACATGTTTTTCAATGGCAAAAATCAATGAATATTGTAAATGCACAAACAGTAATATCTCCACATTGCACGGTGCAATTCTGAAATTTTTAGCTTTTTCCTGTTAATCCTAGCATGATAAAGAAGATTCAAAGAGAGTGAGATGCCAGCTCCTTTCATTCAGTCAGTAGCTTCAAACATTTCTGGTATATGAAAAACATGTTTTTCAATGGCAAAAATCAATGAATATTGTAAATGCACAAACAGTAATATCTCCACATTGCAAGGTGCAATTCTGAAATTTTTTGCTTTTTCCTGCTAATCCTAGCATGATAAAGAAGATTCAAAGAGAGTGAGATGCCAGCTCCTTTCATTCAGTCAGTAGCTTCAAACATTTCTGGTATATGAAAAACGTTTTTCAATGGCAAAAATCAATGAATATTGTAAATGCACAAACAGTAATATCTCCACATTGCAAGGTGCAATTCTGAAATTTTTTGCTTTTTCCTGCTAATCCTAGCATGATAAAGAAGATTCAAAGAGAGTGAGATGCCAGCTCCTTTCATTCAGTCAGTAGCTTCAAACATTTCTGGTATATGAAAAACATGTTTTTCAATGGCAAAAATCAATGAATATTGTAAATGCACAAACAGTAATATCTCCACATTGCAAGGTGCAATTCTGAAATTTTTTGCTTTTTCCTGCTAATCCTAGCATGATAAAGAAGATTCAAAGAGAGTGAGATGCCAGCTCCTTTCATTCAGTCAGTAGCTTCAAACATTTCTGGTATATGAAAAACATGTTTTTCAATGGCAAAAAATCAATGAATATTGTAAATGCACAAACAGTAATATCTCCACATTGCACGGTGCAATTCTGAAATTTTTAGCTTTTTCCTGTTAATCCTAGCATGATAAAGAAGATTCAAAGAGAGTGAGATGCCAGCTCCTTTCATTCAGTCAGTAGCTTCAAACATTTCTGGTATATGAAAAACATGTTTTTCAATGGCAAAAATCAATGAATATTGTAAATGCACAAACAGTAATATCTCCACATTGCAAGGTGCAATTCTGAAATTTTTTGCTTTTTCCTGTTAATCCTAGCATGATAAAGAAGATTCAAAGAGAGTGAGATGCCAGCTCCTTTCATTCAGTCAGTAGCTTCAAACATTTCTGGTATATGAAAAACATGTTTTTCAATGGCAAAAATCAATGAATATTGTAAATGCACAAACAGTAATATCTCCACATTGCAAGGTGCAATTCTGAAATTTTTTGCTTTTTCCTGCTAATCCTTGCATGATAAAGAAGATTCAAAGAGAGTGAGATGCCAGCTCCTTTCATTCAGTCAGTAGCTTCAAACATTTCTGGTATATGAAAAACATGTTTTTCAATGGCAAAAATCAATGAATATTGTAAATGCACAAACAGTAATATCTCCACATTGCACGGTGCAATTCTGAAATTTTTAGCTTTTTCCTGTTAATCCTAGCATGATAAAGAAGATTCAAAGAGAGTGAGATGCCAGCTCCTTTCATTCAGTCAGTAGCTTCAAACATTTCTGGTATATGAAAAACATGTTTTTCAATGGCAAAAATCAATGAATATTGTAAATGCACAAACAGTAATATCTCCACATTGCAAGGTGCAATTCTGAAATTTTTTGCTTTTTCCTGCTAATCCTAGCATGATAAAGAAGATTCAAAGAGAGTGAGATGCCAGCTCCTTTCATTCAGTCAGTAGCTTCAAACATTTCTGGTATATGAAAAACATGTTTTTCAATGGCAAAAATCAATGAATATTGTAAATGCACAAACAGTAATATCTCCACATTGCAAGGTGCAATTCTGAAATTTTTTGCTTTTTCCTGTTAATCCTAGCATGATAAAGAAGATTCAAAGAGAGTGAGATGCCAGCTCCTTTCATTCAGTCAGTAGCTTCAAACATTTCTGGTATATGAAAAACATGTTTTTCAATGGCAAAAATCAATGAATATTGTAAATGCACAAACAGTAATATCTCCACATTGCAAGGTGCAATTCTGAAATTTTTTGCTTTTTCCTGCTAATCCTAGCATGATAAAGAAGATTCAAAGAGAGTGAGATGCCAGCTCCTTTCATTCAGTCAGTAGCTTCAAACATTTCTGGTATATGAAAAACATGTTTTTCAATGGCAAAAATCAATGAATATTGTAAATGCACAAACAGTAATATCTCCACATTGCACGGTGCAATTCTGAAATTTTTAGCTTTTTCCTGTTAATCCTAGCATGATAAAGAAGATTCAAAGAGAGTGAGATGCCAGCTCCTTTCATTCAGTCAGTAGCTTCAAACATTTCTGGTATATGAAAAACATGTTTTTCAATGGCAAAAATCAATGAATATTGTAAATGCACAAACAGTAATATCTCCACATTGCAAGGTGCAATTCTGAAATTTTTTGCTTTTTCCTGTTAATCCTAGCATGATAAAGAAGATTCAAAGAGAGTGAGATGCCAGCTCCTTTCATTCAGTCAGTAGCTTCAAACATTTCTGGTATATGAAAAACATGTTTTTCAATGGCAAAAATCAATGAATATTGTAAATGCACAAACAGTAATATCTCCACATTGCAAGGTGCAATTCTGAAATTTTTTGCTTTTTCCTGCTAATCCTTGCATGATAAAGAAGATTCAAAGAGAGTGAGATGCCAGCTCCTTTCATTCAGTCAGTAGCTTCAAACATTTCTGGTATATGAAAAACATGTTTTTCAATGGCAAAAATCAATGAATATTGTAAATGCACAAACAGTAATATCTCCACATTGCACGGTGCAATTCTGAAATTTTTAGCTTTTTTCCTGTTAATCCTAGCATGATAAAGAAGATTCAAAGAGAGTGAGATGCCAGCTCCTTTCATTCAGTCAGTAGCTTCAAACATTTCTGGTATATGAAAAACATGTTTTCAATGGCAAAAATCAATGAATATTGTAAATGCACAAACAGTAATATCTCCACATTGCAAGGTGCAATTCTGAAATTTTTGCTTTTTCCTGCTAATCCTAGCATGATAAAGAAGATTCAAAGAGAGTGAGATGCCAGCTCCTTTCATTCAGTCAGTAGCTTCAAACATTTCTGGTATATGAAAAACATGTTTTTCAATGGCAAAAATCAATGAATATTGTAAATGCACAAACAGTAATATCTCCACATTGCAAGGTGCAATTCTGAAATTTTTTGCTTTTTCCTGTTAATCCTAGCATGATAAAGAAGATTCAAAGAGAGTGAGATGCCAGCTCCTTTCATTCAGTCAGTAGCTTCAAACATTTCTGGTATATGAAAAACATGTTTTTCAATGGCAAAAATCAATGAATATTGTAAATGCACAAACAGTAATATCTCCACATTGCAAGGTGCAATTCTGAAATTTTTTGCTTTTTCCTGCTAATCCTAGCATGATAAAGAAGATTCAAAGAGAGTGAGATGCCAGCTCCTTTCATTCAGTCAGTAGCTTCAAACATTTCTGGTATATGAAAAACATGTTTTTCAATGGCAAAAATCAATGAATATTGTAAATGCACAAAAGTAATATCTCCACATTGCACGGTGCAATTCTGAAATTTTTAGCTTTTTCCTGTTAATCCTAGCATGATAAAGAAGATTCAAAGAGAGTGAGATGCCAGCTCCTTTCATTCAGTCAGTAGCTTCAAACATTTCTGGTATATGAAAAACATGTTTTTCAATGGCAAAAATCAATGAATATTGTAAATGCACAAAACAGTAATATCTCCACATTGCAAGGTGCAATTCTGAAATTTTTTGCTTTTTCCTGTTAATCCTAGCATGATAAAGAAGATTCAAGAGAGTGAGATGCCAGCTCCTTTCATTCAGTCAGTAGCTTCAAACATTTCTGGTATATGAAAACATGTTTTTCAATGGCAAAAATCAATGAATATTGTAAATGCACAAACAGTAATATCTCCACATTGCAAGGTGCAATTCTGAAATTTTTTTGCTTTTTCCTGCTAATCCTAGCATGATAAAGAAGATTCAAAGAGAGTGAGATGCCAGCTCCTTTCATTCAGTCAGTAGCTTCAAACATTTCTGGTATATGAAAAACATGTTTTTCAATGGCAAAAATCAATGAATATTGGTAAATGCACAAACAGTAATATCTCCACATTGCACGGTGCAATTCTGAAATTTTTAGCTTTTTCCTGTTAATCCTAGCATGATAAAGAAGATTCAAAGAGAGTGAGATGCCAGCTCCTTTCATTCAGTCAGTAGCTTCAAACATTTCTGGTATATGAAAAACATGTTTTTCAATGGCAAAAATCAATGAATATTGGTAAATGCACAAACAGTAATATCTCCACATTGCAAGGTGCAATTCTGAAATTTTTTGCTTTTTCCTGCTAATCCTAGCATGATAAAGAAGATTCAAAGAGAGTGAGATGCCAGCTCCTTTCATTCAGTCAGTAGCTTCAAACATTTCTGGTATATGAAAAACATGTTTTTCAATGGCAAAAATCAATGAATATTGTAAATGCACAAACAGTAATATCTCCACATTGCAAGGTGCAATTCTGAAATTTTTTGCTTTTTCCTGTTAATCCTAGCATGATAAAGAAGAATCAAGAGAGTGAGATGCCAGCTCCTTTCATTCAGTCAGTAGCTTCAAACATTTCTGGTATATGAAAAACATGTTTTTCAATGGCAAAAATCAATGAATATTGTAAATGCACAAACAGTAATATCTCCACATTGCAAGGTGCAATTCTGAAATTTTTTGCTTTTTCCTGCTAATCCTAGCATGATAAAGAAGATTCAAAGAGAGTGAGATGCCAGCTCCTTTCATTCAGTCAGTAGCTTCAACATTTCTGGTATATGAAAAACATGTTTTTCAATGGCAAAAATCAATGAATATTGTAAATGCACAAACAGTAATATCTCCACATTGCACGGTGCAATTCTGAAATTTTTAGCTTTTTCCTGTTAATCCTAGCATGATAAAGAAGATTCAAAGAGAGTGAGATGCCAGCTCCTTTCATTCAGTCAGTAGCTTCAAACATTTCTGGTATATGAAAAACATGTTTTTCAATGGCAAAAATCAATGAATATTGTAAATGCACAAACAGTAATATCTCCACATTGCAAGGTGCAATTCTGAAATTTTTAGCTTTTTCCTGTTAATCCTAGCATGATAAAGAAGATTCAAAGAGAGTGAGATGCCAGCTCCTTTCATTCAGTCAGTAGCTTCAAACATTTCTGGTATATGAAAAACATGTTTTTCAATGGCAAAAATCAATGAATATTGTAAATGCACAAACAGTAATATCTCCACATTGCAAGGTGCAATTCTGAAATTTTTTGCTTTTTCCTGCTAATCCTAGCATGATAAAGAAGATTCAAAGAGAGTGAGATGCCAGCTCCTTTCATTCAGTCAGTAGCTTCAAACATTTCTGGTATATGAAAAACATGTTTTTCAATGGCAAAAATCAATGAATATTGTAAATGCACAAACAGTAATATCTCCACATTGCACGGTGCAATTCTGAAATTTTAGCTTTTTCCTGTTAATCCTAGCATGATAAAGAAGATTCAAAGAGAGTGAGATGCCAGCTCCTTTCATTCAGTCAGTAGCTTCAAACATTTCTGGTATATGAAAAACATGTTTTTCAATGGCAAAAATCAATGAATATTGTAAATGCACAAACAGTAATATCTCCACATTGCAAGGTGCAATTCTGAAATTTTTTGCTTTTTCCTGCTAATCCTAGCATGATAAAGAAGATTCAAAGAGAGTGAGATGCCAGCCTCCTTTCATTCAGTCAGTAGCTTCAAACATTTCTGGTATATGAAAAACATGTTTTTTCAATGGCAAAAATCAATGAATATTGTAAATGCACAAACAGTAATATCTCCACATTGCACGGTGCAATTCTGAATTTTTAGCTTTTTCCTGTTAATCCTAGCATGATAAAGAAGATTCAAAGAGAGTGAGATGCCAAGCTCCTTTCATTCAGTCAGTAGCTTCAAACATTTCTGGTATATGAAAAACATGTTTTTTCAATGGCAAAAATCAATGAAATATGTAAATGCACAAACAGTAATATCTCCACATTGGCAAGGTGCAATTCTGAATTTTTTGCTTTTTCCTGCTAATCCTATCATGATAAAGAAGATTCAAAGAGAGTGAGATGCCAGCTCCTTCCATTCAGTCAGTAGCTTCAAACATTTCTGGTATATGAAAAACATGTTTTTCAATGGCAAAAATCAATGATATTGTAAATGCACAAACAGTAATATCTCCACATTGCAAGGTGCAATTCTGAAATTTTTTGCTTTTTCCTGCTAAATCCTAGCATGATAAAGAAGATTCAAAGAGAGTGAGATGCCAGCTCCTTTCATTCAGTCAGTAGCTTCAAACATTTCTGGTATATGAAAAACATGTTTTTCAATGGCAAAAAATCAATGAATATTGTAAATGCACAAACAGTAATATCTCCACATTGCACGGTGCAATTCTGAAATTTTTTAGCTTTTTCCTGTTAATCCTAGCATGATAAAGAAGATTCAAAGAGAGTGAGATGCCAGCTCCTTTCATTCAGTCAGTAGCTTCAAACATTTCTGGTATATGAAAAACATGTTTTTCAATGGCAAAAATCAATGAATATTGTAAATGCACAAACAGTAATATCTCCACATTGCAAGGTGCAATTCTGAAATTTTTGCTTTTTCCTGCTAATCCTAGCATGATAAAGAAGATTCAAAAGAGAGTGAGATGCCAGCTCCTTTCATTCAGTCAGTAGCTTCAAACATTCTGGTATATGAAAAACATGTTTTTCAATGGCAAAAATCAATGAATATTGTAAATGCACAAACAGTAATATCTCCACATTGCACGGTGCAATACTGAATTTTTAGCTTTTTCCTGCTAATCCTAGCATGAATAAAGAAGATTCACAGAGAAGTGTGAGATGCCAGCTCCTTTCATTCAGTCAGTAGCTTCAAACATATCTGGTATATGAAAAACATGTTTTTCAATGGCAAAAAATCATTGAATATTGTA
>NW_027371891.1:0-21242 GCF_046119375.1 Phyllobates terribilis
TATATCAGGAAGGCTACTATAGTGGTCATATAGCTAGATCGTGTGAGCACCAAGTCACTGACCACAGGTTATGTCAGGAAGGCTACTATAGTGGTCATATGGCTAGAACGTGTGAGCATCAAGTCACTGACCACTGGTTATATCAGGAAGGCTTACTATAGTGGTCATATGGCTAGAACGTGTGAGCACCAAGTCACTGACCATAGGTTATATCAGGAAGGCTACTATAGTGGTCATATGGCTAGAACGTGTGAGCACCAAGTCACTGACCATAGGTTATATCAGGAAGGCTACTATAGTGGTCATATGGCTAGAACGTGTGAGCACCAAGTCACTGACCACAGGTTATATCAGGAAGGCTACTATAGTGGTCATATGGCTAGAACATGTGAGCACCAAGTCACTGACCACAGGTTATGTCAGGAAGGCTACTATAGTGGTCATATGGCTAGAACGTGTGAGCACCAAGTCACTGACCACAGGTTATGTCAGGAAGGCTTGTGGTACTGGTCATATAGCTAGATCGTGTGAGCACCAAGTCACTGACCACAGGTTATATCAGGAAGGCTACTATAGTGGTCATATGGCTAGAACGTGTGAGCACCAAGTCACTGACCACAGGTTATATATGGAGTGCTTAATGTAGTGGTCATATGGCTAGAACGTGTGAGCACCAAGTCACTGACCACAGGTTATATCAGGAAGGCTACTGTAGTGGTCATATAACTAGAACTTGTGAGCACCAAGTCACTGACCACAGGTTATATCAGGAAGGCTACTATAGTGGTCATATGGCTAGAACGTGTGAGCACCAAGTCACTGACCACAGGTTATATCAGGAAGGCTACTATAGTGGTCATATGGCTAAACGTGTGAGCACCAAGTCACTGACCACAGGTTATGTCAGGAAGGCTACTATAGTGGTCATATAGCTAGATCGTGTGAGCACCAAGTCACTGACCACAGGTTATGTCAGGAAGGCTACTATAGTGGTCATATAGCTAGAACGTGTGAGCACCAAGTCACTGACCACAGGTTATATCAGGAAGGCTACTATAGTGGTCATATGGCTAGAACGTGTGAGCGTCAAGTCACTGACCACAGGTTATATCAGGAAGGCTTACTATAGTGGTCATATGGCTAGAACGTGTGAGCACCAAGTCACTGACCATAGGTTATATCAGGAAGGCTACTATAGTGGTCATATGGCTAGAACGTGTGAACACCAAGTCACTGACCATAGGTTATATCAGGAAGGCTTACTATAGTGGTCATATGGCTAGAACGTGTGAGCATCAAGTCACTGACCACAGGTTATATCAGGAAGGCTTACTATAGTGGTCATATGGCTAGAACGTGTGAGCACCAAGTCACTGACCATAGGTTATATCAGGAAGGCTACTATAGTGGTCATATGGCTAGAACGTGTGAGCACCAAATCACTGACCATAGGTTATATCAGGAAGGCTACTATAGTGGTCATATGGCTAGAACGTGTGAGCACCAAGTCACTGACCACAGGTTATGTCAGGAAGGCTACTATAGTGGTCATATAGCTAGAACGTGTGAGCACCAAGTCACTGACCACAGGTTATATCAGGAAGGCTACTATAGTGGTCATATGGCTAGATCGTGTGAGCACCAAGTCACTGACCACAGGTTATGTCAGGAAGGCTACTATAGTGGTCATATAGCTAGAACGTGTGAGCACCAAGTCACTGACCACAGGTTATGTCAGGAAGGCTACTATAGAGGTCATATAGCTAGAACGTGTGAGCACCAAGTCACTGACCACAGGTTATATCAGGAAGGCTACTATAGTGGTCATATAGCTAGATCGTGTGAGCACCAAGTCACTGACCACAGGTTATATCAGGAAGGCTACTATAGTGGTCATATAGCTAGATCGTGTGAGCACCAAGTCACTGACCACAGGTTATATCAGGAAGGCTACTATAGTGGTCATATAGCTAGATCGTGTGAGCACCAAGTCACTGACCACAGGTTATATCAGGAAGGCTACTATAGTGGTCATATAGCTAGAACGTGTGAGCACCAAGTCACTGACCACAGGTTATATCAGGAAGGCTACTATAGTGGTCATATAGCTAGATCGTGTGAGCACCAAGTCACTGACCACAGGTTATGTCAGGAAGGCTACTATAGTGGTCATATAGCTAGAACGTGTGAGCACCAAGTCACTGACCACAGGTTATATCAGGAAGGCTACTATAGTGGTCATATGGCTAGAACGTGTGAGCATCAAGTCACTGACCACTGGTTATATCAGGAAGGCTTACTATAGTGGTCATATGGCTAGAACGTGTGAGCACCAAGTCACTGATCATAGGTTATATCAGGAAGGCTACTATAGTGGTCATATGGCTAGAACGTGTGAGCACCAAGTCACTGACCATAGGTTATATCAGGAAGGCTACTATAGTGGTCATATGGCTAGAACGTGTGAGCACCAAGTCACTGACCACAGGTTATATCAGGAAGGCTACTATAGTGGTCATATGGCTAGAACATGTGAGCACCAAGTCACTGACCACAGGTTATGTCAGGAAGGCTACTATAGTGGTCATATGGCTAGAACGTGTGAGCACCAAGTCACTGACCACAGGTTATGTCAGGAAGGCTTGTGGTACTGGTCATGTAGCTAGATCGTGTGAGCACCAAGTCACTGACCATAGGTTATATCAGGAAGGCTACTATAGTGGTCATATGGCTAGAACGTGTGAGCACCAAGTCACTGACCACAGGTTATATATGGAGTGCTTAATGTAGTGGTCATATGGCTAGAACGTGTGAGCACCAAGTCACTGACCACAGGTTATATCAGGAAGGCTACTGTAGTGGTCATATAACTAGAACGTGTGAGCACCAAGTCACTGACCACAGGTTATATCAGGAAGGCTACTATAGTGGTCATATGGCTAGAACGTGTGAGCACCAAGTCACTGACCACAGGTTATATCAGGAAGGCTACTATAGTGGTCATATGGCTAAACGTGTGAGCACCAAGTCACTGACCACAGGTTATGTCAGGAAGGCTACTATAGTGGTCATATGGCTAGAACGTGTGAGCACCAAGTCACTGACCATAGGTTATATCAGGAAGGCTACTATAGTGGTCATATGGCTAGAACGTGTGAGCACCAAGTCACTGGCCATAGGTTATATCAGGAAGGCTACTATAGTGGTCATATGGCTAGAACGTGTGAGCACCAAGTCACTGACCATAGGTTATATCAGGAAGGCTACTATAGTGGTCATATGGCTAGAACGTGTGAGCACCAAGTCACTGACCACAGGTTATATCAGGAAGGCTTACTATAGTGGTCATATAGCTAGATCGTGTGAGCACCAAGTCACTGACCACAGGTTATATCAGGAAGGCTACTATAGTGGTCATATAGCTAGATCGTGTGAGCACCAAGTCACTGACCACAAGTTATATCAGGAAGGCTACTATAGTGGTCATATGGCTAGATCGTGTGAGCACCAAGTCACTGACCACAGGTTATGTCAGGAAGGCTACTATAGTGGTCATATAGCTAGAACGTGTGAGCACCAAGTCACTGACCACAGGTTATGTCAGGAAGGCTACTATAGTGGTCATATAGGTAGAACGTGTGAGCACCAAGTCACTGACCACAGGTTATATCAGGAAGGCTACTATAGTGGTCATATAGCTAGATCGTGTGAGCACCAAGTCACTGACCACAGGTTATGTCAGGAAGGCTACTATAGTGGTCATATAGCTAGAACGTGTGAGCACCAAGTCACTGACCACAGGTTATATCAGGAAGGCTACTATAGTGGTCATATAGCTAGAACGTGTGAGCACCAAGTCACTGACCACAGGTTATATCAGGAAGGCTACTATAGTGGTCATATAGCTAGATCGTGTGAGCACCAAGTCACTGACCACAGGTTATATCAGGAAGGCTACTATAGTGGTCATATGGCTAGAACGTGTGAGCATCAAGTCACTGACCACAGGTTATATCAGGAAGGCTTACTATAGTGGTCATATGGCTAGAACGTGTGAGGACCAAGTCACTGACCATAGGTTATATCAGGAAGGCTTACTATAGTGGTCATATAGCTAGATCGTGTGAGCACCAAGTCACTGACCACAGGTTATATCAGGAAGGCTACTATAGTGGTCATATAGCTAGATCGTGTGAGCACCAGTCACTGACCACAGGTTATATCAGGAAGGCTACTATAGTGGTCATATGGCTAGATCGTGTGAGCACCAAGTCACTGACCACAGGTTATGTCAGGAAGGCTACTATAGTGGTCATATAGCTAGAACGTGTGAGCACCAAGTCACTGACCACAGGTTATGTCAGGAAGGCTACTATAGTGGTCATATAGCTAGAACGTGTGAGCACCAAGTCACTGACCACAGGTTATATCAGGAAGGCTACTATAGTGGTCATATAGCTAGAACGTGTGAGCACCAAGTCACTGACCACAGGTTATATCAGGAAGGCTACTATAGTGGTCATATAGCTAGATCGTGTGAGCACCAAGTCACTGACCACAGGTTATATCAAGAAGGCTACTATAGTGGTCATATGGCTAGATCGTGTGAGCACCAAGTCACTGACCACAGGTTATATCAGGAAGGCTACTATAGTGGTCATATAGCTAGAACGTGTGAGCACCAAGTCACTGACCACAGGTTATATCAGGAAGGCTACTATAGTGGTCATATAGCTAGAACGTGTGAGCATCAAGTCACTGACCACAGGTTATATCAGGAAGGCTTACTATAGTGGTCATATGGCTAGAACGTGTGAGCACCAAGTCACTGACCATAGGTTATATCAGGAAGGCTTACTATAGTGGTCATATAGCTAGATCGTGTGAGCACCAAGTCACTGACCACAGGTTATATCAGGAAGGCTACTATAGTGGTCATATAGCTAGATCGTGTGAGCACCAAGTCACTGACCACAGGTTATATCAGGAAGGCTACTATAGTGGTCATATGGCTAGATCGTGTGAGCACCAAGTCACTGACCACAGGTTATGTCAGGAAGGCTACTATAGTGGTCATATAGCTAGAACGTGTGAGCACCAAGTCACTGACCACAGGTTATGTCAGGAAGGCTACTATAGTGGTCATATAGCTAGAACGTGTGAGCACCAAGTCACTGACCACAGGTTATATCAGGAAGGCTACTATAGTGGTCATATAGCTAGAACGTGTGAGCACCAAGTCACTGACCACAGGTTATATCAGGAAGGCTACTATAGTGGTCATATAGCTAGATCTTGTGAGCACCAAGTCACTGACCACAGGTTATATCAGGAAGGCTACTATAGTGGTCATATGGCTAGATCGTGTGAGCACCAAGTCACTGACCACAGGTTATATCAGGAAGGCTACTATAGTGGTCATATAGCTAGAACGTGTGAGCACCAAGTCACTGACCACAGGTTATATCAGGAAGGCTACTATAGTGGTCATATGGCTAGAACGTGTGAGCATCAAGTCACTGACCACAGGTTATATCAGGAAGGCTTACTATAGTGGTCATATGGCTAGAACGTGTGAGCACCAAGTCACTGACCATAGGTTATATCAGGAAGGCTTACTATAGTGGTCATATAGCTAGATCGTGTGAGCACCAAGTCACTGACCACAGGTTATATCAGGAAGGCTACTATAGTGGTCATATAGCTAGATCGTGTGAGCACCAAGTCACTGACCACAGGTTATATCAGGAAGGCTACTATAGTGGTCATATGGCTAGATCGTGTGAGCACCAAGTCACTGACCACAGGTTATGTCAGGAAGGCTACTATTGTGGTCATATAGCTAGAACGTGTGAGCACCAAGTCACTGACCACAGGTTATGTCAGGAAGGCTACTATAGTGGTCATATAGCTAGAACGTGTGAGCACCAAGTCACTGACCACAGGTTATATCAGGAAGGCTACTATAGTGGTCATATAGCTAGATCGTGTGAGCACCAAGTCACTGACCACAGGTTATATCAGGAAGGCTACTATAGTGGTCATATAGCTAGATCGTGTGAGCACCAAGTCACTGACCACAGGTTATATCAGGAAGGCTACTGTAGTGGTCATATAGCTAGATCGTGTGAGCACCAAGTCACTGACCACAGGTTATATCAGGAAGGCTACTATAGTGGTCATATAGCTAGATCGTGTGAGCACCAAGTCACTGACCACAGGTTATATCAGGAAGGCTACTATAGTGGTCATATAGCTAGATCGTGTGAGCACCAAGTCACTGACCACAGGTTATGTCAGGAAGGCTACTATAGTGGTCATATAGCTAGAACGTGTGAGCACCAAGTCACTGACCACAGGTTATATCAGGAAGGCTACTATAGTGGTCATATGGCTAGAACGTGTGAGCACCAAGTCACTGACCACAGGTTATATCAGGAAGGCTACTATAGTGGTCATATAGCTAGAACGTGTGAGCATCAAGTCACTGACCACAGGTTTTATCAGGAAGGCTTACTATAGTGGTCATATGGCTAGAACGTGTGAGCACCAAGTCACTGACCATAGGTTATATCAGGAAGGCTACTATAGTGGTCATATGGCTAGAACGTGTGAACACCAAGTCACTGACCACAGGTTATATCAGGAAGGCTACTATAGTGGTCATATAGCTAGAACGTGTGAGCATCAAGTCACTGACCATAGGTTATATCAGGAAGGCTACTATAGTGGTCATATGGCTAGAACGTGTGAGCACCAAGTCACTGACCACAGGTTATATCAGGAAGGCTTACTATAGTGGTCATATGGCTAGAACGTGTGAGCACCAAGTCACTGACCACAGGTTATATCAGGAAGGCTACTATAGTGGTCATATGGCTAGATCGTGTGAGCACCAAGTCACTGACCACAGGTTATGTCAGGAAGGCTACTATAGTGGTCATATAGCTAGAACGTGTGAGCACCAAGTCACTGACCACAGGTTATGTCAGGTAGGCTACTATAGTGGTCATATAGCTAGAACGTGTGAGCACCAAGTCACTGACCACAGGTTATATCAGGAAGGCTACTATAGTGGTCATATAGCTAGATCGTGTGAGCACCAAGTCACTGACCACAGGTTATATCAGGAAGGCTACTATAGTGGTCATATAGCTAGATCGTGTGAACACCAAGTCACTGACCACAGGTTATATCAGGAAGGCTACTATAGTGGTCATATAGCTAGATCGTGTGAGCACCAAGTCACTGACCACAGGTTATATCAGGAAGGCTACTATAGTGGTCATATAGCTAGATCGTGTGAGCACCAAGTCACTGACCACAGGTTATATCAGGAAGGCTACTATAGTGGTCATATAGCTAGATCGTGTGAGCACCAAGTCACTGACCACAGGTTATGTCAGGAAGGCTACTATAGTGGTCATATAGCTAGAACGTGTGAGCACCAAGTCACTGACCACAGGTTATATCAGGAAGGCTACTATAGTGGTCATATGGCTAGAACGTGTGAGCATCAAGTCACTGACCACTGGTTATATCAGGAAGGCTTACTATAGTGGTCATATGGCTAGAACGTGTGAGCACCAAGTCACTGACCATAGGTTATATCAGGAAGGCTACTATAGTGGTCATATGGCTAGAACGTGTGAGCACCAAGTCACTGACCATAGGTTATATCAGGAAGGCTACTATAGTGGTCATATGGCTAGAACGTGTGAGCACCAAGTCACTGACCACAGGTTATATCAGGAAGGCTACTATAGTGGTCATATGGCTAGAACATGTGAGCACCAAGTCACTGACCACAGGTTATGTCAGGAAGGCTACTATAGTGGTCATATGGCTAGAACGTGTGAGCACCAAGTCACTGACCACAGGTTATGTCAGGAAGGCTTGTGGTACTGGTCATATAGCTAGATCGTGTGAGCACCAAGTCACTGACCACAGGTTATATCAGGAAGGCTACTATAGTGGTCATATGGCTAGAACGTGTGAGCACCAAGTCACTGACCACAGGTTATATATGGAGTGCTTAATGTAGTGGTCATATGGATAGAACGTGTGAGCACCAAGTCACTGACCACAGGTTATATCAGGAAGGCTACTGTAGTGGTCATATAACTAGAACTTGTGAGCACCAAGTCACTGACCACAGGTTATATCAGGAAGGCTACTATAGTGGTCATATGGCTAGAACGTGTGAGCACCAAGTCACTGACCACAGGTTATATCAGGAAGGCTACTATAGTGGTCATATGGCTAAACGTGTGAGCACCAAGTCACTGACCACAGGTTATGTCAGGAAGGCTACTATAGTGGTCATATAGCTAGATCGTGTGAGCACCAAGTCACTGACCACAGGTTATGTCAGGAAGGCTACTATAGTGGTCATATAGCTAGAACGTGTGAGCACCAAGTCACTGACCACAGGTTATATCAGGAAGGCTACTATAGTGGTCATATGGCTAGAACGTGTGAGCATCAAGTCACTGACCACAGGTTATATCAGGAAGGCTTACTATAGTGGTCATATGGCTAGAACGTGTGAGCACCAAGTCACTGACCATAGGTTATATCAGGAAGGCTACTATAGTGGTCATATGGCTAGAACGTGTGAACACCAAGTCACTGACCATAGGTTATATCAGGAAGGCTTACTATAGTGGTCATATGGCTAGAACGTGTGAGCATCAAGTCACTGACCACAGGTTATATCAGGAAGGCTTACTATAGTGGTCATATGGCTAGAACGTGTGAGCACCAAGTCACTGACCATAGGTTATATCAGGAAGGCTACTATGGTGGTCATATAGCTAGATCGTGTGAGCACCAAGTCACTGACCACAGGTTATATCAGGAAGGCTACTATAGTGGTCATATAGCTAGATCGTGTGAGCACCAAGTCACTGACCACAGGTTATGTCAGGAAGGCTACTATAGTGGTCATATAGCTAGAACGTGTGAGCACCAAGTCACTGACCACAGGTTATATCAGGAAGGCTACTATAGTGGTCATATATCTAGAACGTGTGAGCATCAAGTCACTGACCACTGGTTATATCAGGAAGGCTTACTATAGTGGTCATATGGCTAGAACGTGTGAGCACCAAGTCACTGACCATAGGTTATATCAGGAAGGCTACTATAGTGGTCATATGGCTAGAACGTGTGAGCACCAAGTCACTGACCACAGGTTATATCAGGAAGGCTACTATAGTGGTCATATGGCTAGAACATGTGAGCACCAAGTCACTGACCACAGGTTATGTCAGGAAGGCTACTATAGTGGTCATATGGCTAGAACGTGTGAGCACCAAGTCACTGACCACAGGTTATGTCAGGAAGGCTTGTGGTACTGGTCATGTAGCTAGATCGTGTGAGCACCAAGTCACTGACCATAGGTTATATCAGGAAGGCTACTATAGTGGTCATATGGCTAGAACGTGTGAGCACCAAGTCACTGACCACAGGTTATATATGGAGTGCTTAATGTAGTGGTCATATGGCTAGAACGTGTGAGCACCAAGTCACTGACCACAGGTTATATCACGAAGGCTACTGTAGTGGTCATATAACTAGAACGTGTGAGCACCAAGTCACTGACCACAGGTTATATCAGGAAGGCTACTATAGTGGTCATATGGCTAGAACGTGTGAGCACCAAGTCACTGACCACAGGTTATATAAGGAAGGTTACTATAGTGGTCATATGGCTAAACGTGTGAGCACCAAGTCACTGACCACAGGTTATGTCAGGAAGGCTACTATAGTGGTCATATGGCTAGAACGTGTGAGCACCAAGTCACTGACCATAGGTTATATCAGGAAGGCTACTATAGTGGTCATATGGCTAGAACGTGTGAGCACCAAGTCACTGGCCATAGGTTATATCAGGAAGGCTACTATAGTGGTCATATGGCTAGAACGTGTGAGCACCAAGTCACTGACCATAGGTTATATCAGGAAGGCTACTATAGTGGTCATATGGCTAGAACGTGTGAGCACCAAGTCACTGACCACAGGTTATATCAGGAAGGCTTACTATAGTGGTCATATAGCTAGATCGTGTGAGCACCAAGTCACTGACCACAGGTTATATCAGGAAGGCTACTATAGTGTTCATATAGCTAGATCGTGTGAGCACCAAGTCACTGACCACAGGTTATATCAGGAAGGCTACTATAGTGGTCATATAGCTAGATCGTGTGAGCACCAAGTCACTGACCACAGGTTATATCAGGAAGGCTACTATAGTGGTCATATAGCTAGATCGTGTGAGCACCAAGTCACTGACCACAGGTTATGTCAGGAAGGCTACTATAGTGGTCATATAGCTAGAACGTGTGAGCACCAAGTCACTGACCACAGGTTATATCAGGAAGGCTACTATAGTGGTCATATGGCTAGAACGTGTGAGCATCAAGTCACTGACCACTGGTTATATCAGGAAGGCTTACTATAGTGGTCATATGGTTAGAACGTGTGAGCACCAAGTCACTGACCATAGGTTATATCAGGAAGGCTACTATAGTGGTCATATGGCTAGAACGTGTGAGCACCAAGTCACTGACCACAGGTTATATCAGGAAGGCTACTATAGTGGTCATATGGCTAGAACATGTGAGCACCAAGTCACTGACCACAGGTTATGTCAGGAAGGCTACTATAGTGGTCATATGGCTAGAACGTGTGAGCACCAAGTCACTGACCACAGGTTATGTCAGGAAGGCTTGTGGTACTGGTCATGTAGCTAGATCGTGTGAGCACCAAGTCACTGACCATAGGTTATATCAGGAAGGCTACTATAGTGGTCATATGGCTAGAACGTGTGAGCACCAAGTCACTGACCACAGGTTATATATGGAGTGCTTAATGTAGTGGTCATATGGCTAGAACGTGTGAGCACCAAGTCACTGACCACAGGTTATATCAGGAAGGCTACTGTAGTGGTCATATAACTAGAACGTGTGAGCACCAAGTCACTGACCACAGGTTATATCAGGAAGGCTACTATAGTGGTCATATGGCTAGAACGTGTGAGCACCAAGTCACTGACCACAGGTTATATCAGGAAGGCTACTATAGTGGTCATATGGCTAAACGTGTGAGCACCAAGTCACTGACCACAGGTTATGTCAGGAAGGCTACTATAGTGGTCATATGGCTAGAACGTGTGAGCACCAAGTCACTGACCATAGGTTATATCAGGAAGGCTACTATAGTGGTCATATGGCTAGAACGTGTGAGCACCAAGTCACTGGCCATAGGTTATATCAGGAAGGCTACTATAGTGGTCATATGGCTAGAACGTGTGAGCACCAAGTCACTGACCATAGGTTATATCAGGAAGGCTACTATAGTGGTCATATGGCTAGAACGTGTGAGCACCAAGTCACTGACCACAGGTTATATCAGGAAGGCTTACTATAGTGGTCATATAGCTAGATCGTGTGAGCACCAAGTCACTGACCACAGGTTATATCAGGAAGGCTACTATAGTGGTCATATAGCTAGATCGTGTGAGCACCAAGTCACTGACCACAAGTTATATCAGGAAGGCTACTATAGTGGTCATATGGCTAGATCGTGTGAGCACCAAGTCACTGACCACAGGTTATGTCAGGAAGGCTACTATAGTGGTCATATAGCTAGAACGTGTGAGCACCAAGTCACTGACCACAGGTTATGTCAGGAAGGCTACTATAGTGGTCATATAGCTAGAACGTGTGAGCACCAAGTCACTGACCACAGGTTATATCAGGAAGGCTACTATAGTGGTCATATAGCTAGATCGTGTGAGCACCAAGTCACTGACCACAGGTTATGTCAGGAAGGCTACTGTAGTGGTCATAGAGCTAGAACGTGTGAACACCAAGTCACTGACCACAGGTTATATCAGGAAGGCTACTATAGTGGTCATATAGCTAGAACGTGTGAGCACCAAGTCACTGACCACAGGTTATATCAGGAAGGCTACTATAGTGGTCATATAGCTAGATCGTGTGAGCACCAAGTCACTGACCACAGGTTATATCAGGAAGGCTACTATAGTGGTCATATGGCTAGATCGTGTGAGCACCAAGTCACTGACCACAGGTTATATCAGGAAGGCTACTATAGTGGTCATATAGCTAGAACGTGTGAGCACCAAGTCACTGACCACAGGTTATATCAGGAAGGCTACTATAGTGGTCATATGGCTAGAACGTGTGAGCATCAAGTCACTGACCACAGGTTATATCAGGAAGGCTTACTATAGTGGTCATATGGCTAGAACGTGTGAGCACCAAGTCACTGACCATAGGTTATATCAGGAAGGCTTACTATAGTGGTCATATAGCTAGATCGTGTGAGCTCCAAGTCACTGACCACAGGTTATATCAGGAAGGCTACTATAGTGGTCATATAGCTAGATCGTGTGAGCACCAAGTCACTGACCACAGGTTATATCAGGAAGGCTACTATAGTGGTCATATGGCTAGATCGTGTGAGCACCAAGTCACTGACCACAGGTTATGTCAGGAAGGGTACTATAGTGGTCATATAGCTAGAACGTGTGAGCACCAAGTCACTGACCACAGGTTATGTCAGGAAGGCTACTATAGTGGTCATATAGCTAGAACGTGTGAGCACCAAGTCACTGACCACAGATTATATCAGGAAGGCTACTATAGTGGTCATATAGCTAGAACGTGTGAGCACCAAGTCACTGAATACCGGTTATATCAGGAAGGCTACTATAGTGGTCATATAGCTAGATCGTGTGAGCACCAAGTCACTGACCACAGGTTATATCAGGAAGGCTACTATAGTGGTCATATGGCTAGATCGTGTGAGCACCAAGTCACTGACCACAGGTTATATCAGGAAGGCTACTATAGTGGTCATATAGCTAGAACGTGTGAGCACCAAGTCACTGACCACAGGTTATATCAGGAAGGCTACTATAGTGGTCATATGGCTAGAACGTGTGAGCATCAAGTCACTGACCACAGGTTATATCAGGAAGGCTTACTATAGTGGTCATATGGCTAGAACGTGTGAGTACCAAGTCACTGACCATAGGTTATATCAGGAAGGCTTACTATAGTGGTCATATAGCTAGATCGTGTGAGCTCCAAGTCACTGACCACAGGTTATATCAGGAAGGCTACTATAGTGGTCATATGGCTAGATCGTGTGAGCACCAAGTCACTGACCACAGGTTATGTCAGGAAGGGTACTATAGTGGTCATATAGCTAGAACGTGTGAGCACCAAGTCACTGACCACAGGTTATGTCAGGAAGGCTACTATAGTGGTCATATAGCTAGAACGTGTGAGCACCAAGTCACTGACCACAGGTTATATCAGGAAGGCTACTATAGTGGTCATATGGCTAGATCGTGTAAGCACCAAGTCACTGACCACAGGTTATATCAGGAAGGCTACTATAGTGGTCATATAGCTAGAACGTGTGAGCACCAAGTCACTGACCACAGGTTATATCAGGAAGGCTAGTATAGTGGTCATATGGCTAGAACGTGTGAGCATCAAGTCACTGACCACAGGTTATATCAGGAAGGCTTACTATAGTGGTCATATAGCTAGATCGTGTGAGCACCAAGTCACTGACCACAGGTTATATCAGGAAGGCTACTATAGTGGTCATATAGCTAGATCGTGTGAGCACCAAGTCACTGACCACAGGTTATATCAGGAAGGATACTATAGTGGTCATATGGCTAGATCGTGTGAGCACCAAGTCACTGACCACAGGTTATGTCAGGAAGGCTACTATAGTGGTCATATGGCTAGAACGTGTGAGCACCAAGTCACTGACCACAGGTTATATCAGAAAGGCTACTATAGTGGTCATATAGCTAGATCGTGTGAGCACCAAGTCACTGACCACAGGTTATATCAGGAAGGCTACTATAGTGGTCATATAGCTAGATCGTGTGAGCACCAAGTCACTGACCACAGGTTATGTCAGGAAGGCTACTATAGTGGTCATATAGCTAGAACGTGTGAGCACCAAGTCACTGACCACAGGTTATATCAGGAAGGCTACTATAGTGGTCATATGGCTAGAACGTGTGAGCATCAAGTCACTGACCACAGGTTATATCAGAAAGGCTACTATAGTGGTCATATAGCTAGATCGTGTGAGCACCAAGTCACTGACCACAGGTTATATCAGGAAGGCTACTATAGTGGTCATATAGCTAGATCGTGTGAGCACCAAGTCACTGACCACAGGTTATGTCAGGAAGGCTACTATAGTGTTCATATAGCTAAAACGTGTGAGCACCAAGTCACTGACCACAGGTTATATCAGAAAGGCTACTATAGTGGTCATATAGCTAGATCGTGTGAGCACCAAGTCACTGACCACAGGTTATATCAGGAAGGCTACTATAGTGGTCATATAGCTAGATCGTGTGAGCACCAAGTCACTGACCACAGGTTATATCAGGAAGGCTACTATAGTGGTCATATAGCTAGATCGTCTGAGCACCAAGTCACTGACCACAGGTTATATCAGGAAGGCTACTATAGTGGTCATATAGCTAGATCGTGTGAGCACCAAGTCACTGACCACAGGTTATATCAGGAAGGCTACTATAGTGGTCATATAGCTAGATCGTGTGAGCACCAAGTCACTGACCACAGGTTATGTCAGGAAGGCTACTATAGTGGTCATATAGCTAGAACGTGTGAGCACCAAGTCACTGACCACAGGTTATATCAGGAAGGCTACTATAGTGGTCATATGGCTAGAACGTGTGAGCATCAAGTCACTGACCACAGGTTATATCAGGAAGGCTTACTATAGTGGTCATATGGCTAGAACGTGTGAGCACCAAGTCACTGACCATAGGTTATATCAGGAAGGCTACTATAGTGGTCATATGGCTAGAACATGTGAACACCAAGTCACTGACCATAGGTTATATCAGGAAGGCTTACTATAGTGGTCATATAGCTAGATCGTGTGAGCACCAAGTCACTGACCACGGGTTATATCAGAAAGGCTACTATAGTGGTCATATAGCTAGATCGTGTGAGCACCAAGTCACTGACCACAGGTTATATCAGGAAGGCTACTATAGTGGTCATATGGCTAGATCGTGTGAGCACCAAGTCACTGACCACAGGTTATGTCAGGAAGGCTACTATAGTGGTCATATAGCTAGAACGTGTGAGCACCAAGTCACTGACCACAGGTTATGTCAGGAAGGCTACTATAGTGGTCATATAGCTAGAACGTGTGAGCACGAAGTCACTGACCACAGGTTATATCAGGAAGGCTACTATAGTGGTCATATAGCTAGATCGTGTGAGCACCAAGTCACTGACCACAGGTTATATCAGGAAGGCTACTATAGTGGTCATATAGCTAGATCGTGTGAGCACCAAGTCACTGACCACAGGTTATATCAGGAAGGCTACTATAGTGGTCATATAGCTAGATCATGTGAGCACCAAGTCACTGACCACAGGTTATATCAGGAAGACTACTTTAGTGGTCATATAGCTAGATCGTGTGAGCACCAAGTCACTGACCACAGGTTATATCAGGAAGGCTACTATAGTGGTCATATAGCTAGATCGTGTGAGCACCAAGTCACTGACCACAGGTTATGTCAGGAAGGCTACTATAGTGGTCATATAGCTAGAACGTGTGAGCACCAAGTCACTGACCACAGGTTATATCAGGAAGGCTACTATAGTGGTCATATAGCTAGATCGTGTGAGCACCAAGTCACTGACCACAGGTTATGTCAGGAAGGCTACTATAGTGGTCATATAGCTAGAACGTGTGAGCACCAAGTCACTGACCACAGGTTATATCAGGAAGGCTACTATAGTGGTCATATGGCTAGAACGTGTGAGCATCAAGTCACTGACCACAGGTTATATCAGGAAGGCTTACTATAGTGGTCATATGGCTAGAACGTGTGAGCACCAAGTCACTGACCATAGGTTATATCAGGAAGGCTACTATAGTGGTCATATGGCTAGAACGTGTGAACACCAAGTCACTGACCATAGGTTATATCAGGAAGGCTTACTATAGTGGTCATATGGCTAGAACGTGTGAGCACCAAGTCACTGACCATAGGTTATATCAGGAAGGCTTACTATAGTGGTCATATAGCTAGATCGTGTGAGCACCAAGTCACTGACCACAGGTTATATCAGAAAGGCTACTATAGTGGTCATATAGCTAGATCGTGTGAGCACCAAGTCACTGACCACAGGTTATATCAGGAAGGCTACTATAGTGGTCATATGGCTAGATCGTGTGAGCACCAAGTCACTGACCACAGGTTATGTCAGGAAGGCTACTATAGTGGTCATATAGCTAGAACGTGTGAGCACCAAGTCACTGACCACAGGTTATGTCAGGAAGGCTACTATAGTGGTCATATAGCTAGAACGTGTGAGCACCAAGTCACTGACCACAGGTTATATCAGGAAGGCTACTATAGTGGTCATATAGCTAGATCGTGTGAGCACCAAGTCACTGACCACAGGTTATATCAGGAAGGCTACTATAGTGGTCATATAGCTAGATCGTGTGAGCACCAAGTCACTGACCACAGGTTATATCAGGAAGGCTACTATAGTGGTCATATAGCTAGATCGTGTGAGCACCAAGTCACTGACCACAGGTTATATCAGGAAGGCTACTTTAGTGGTCATATAGCTAGATCGTGTGAGCACCAAGTCACTGACCACAGGTTATATCAGGAAGGCTACTATAGTGGTCATATAGCTAGATCGTGTGAGCACCAAGTCACTGACCACAGGTTATGTCAGGAAGGCTACTATAGTGGTCATATAGCTAGAACGTGTGAGCACCAAGTCACTGACCACAGGTTATATCAGGAAGGCTACTATAGTGGTCATATGGCTAGAACGTGTGAGCATCAAGTCACTGACCACAGGTTATATCAGGAAGGCTTACTATAGTGGTCATATGGCTAGAACGTGTGAGCACCAAGTCACTGACCATAGGTTATATCAGGAAGGCTTAATATAGTGGTCATATAGCTTGATCGTGTGAGCACCAAGTCACTGACCACAGGTTATATCAGGAAGGCTACTATAGTGGTCATATAGCTAGATCGTGTGAGCACCAAGTCACTGACCACAGGTTATATCAGGAAGGCTACTATAGTGGTCATATGGCTAGATCGTGTGAGCACCAAGTCACTGACCACAGGTTATGTCAGGAAGGCTACTATAGTGGTCATATAGCTAGAACGTGTGAGCACCAAGTCACTGACCACAAGTTATGTCAGGAAGGCTACTATAGTGGTCATATAGCTAGAAGGTGTGAGCACCAAGTCACTGACCACAGGTTATATCAGGAAGGCTACTATAGTGGTCATATAGCTAGAACGTGTGAGCACCAAGTCACTGACCACAGGTTACATCAGGAAGGCTACTATAGTGGTCATATAGCTAGATCGTATGAGCACCAAGTCACTGACCACAGGTTATATCAGGAAGGCTACTATAGTGGTCATATGGCTAGATCGTGTGAGCACCAAGTCACTGACCACAGGTTATATCAGGAAGGCTACTATAGTGGTCATATAGCTAGAACGTGTGAGCACCAAGTCACTGACCACAGGTTATATCAGGAAGGCTACTATAGTGGTTATATGGCTAGAACGTGTGAGCATCAAGTCACTGACCACAGGTTATATCAGGAAGGCTTACTATAGTGGTCATATGGCTAGAACGTGTGAGCACCAAGTCACTGACCATAGGTTATATCAGGAAGGCTTACTATAGTGGTCATATAGCTAGATCGTGTGAGCACCAAGTCACTGACCACAGGTTATATCAGGAAGGCTACTATAGTGGTCATATAGCTAGATCGTGTGAGCACCAAGTCACTGACCACAGGTTATATCAGGAAGGCTACTATAGTGGTCATATAGCTAGATCGTGTGAGCACCAAGTCACTGACCACAGGTTATATCAGGAAGGCTACTATAGTGGTCATATGGCTAGATCGTGTGAGCACCAAGTCACTGACCACAGGTTATGTCAGGAAGTCTAGTATAGTGGTCATATAGCTAGAACGTGTGAGCACCAAGTCACTGACCACAGGTTATGTCAGGAAGGCTACTATAGTGGTCATATAGCTAGAAGGTGTGAGCACCAAGTCACTGACCACAGGTTATATCAGGAAGGCTACTATAGTGGTCATATAGCTAGAACGTGTGAGCACCAAGTCACTGACCACAGGTTACATCAGGAAGGCTACTATAGTGGTCATATAGCTAGATCGTGTGAGCACCAAGTCACTGACCACAGGTTATATCAGGAAGGCTACTATAGTGGTCATATGGCTAGATCGTGTGAGCACCAAGTCACTGACCACAGGTTATATCAGGAAGGCTACTATAGTGGTCATATAGCTAGAACGTGTGAGCACCAAGTCACTGACCACAGGTTATATCAGGAAGGCTACTATAGTGGTCATATGGCTAGAACGTGTGAGCATCAAGTCACTGACCACAGGTTATATCAGGAAGGCTTACTATAGTGGTCATATGGCTAGAACCTGTGAGCACCAAGTCACTGACCATAGGTTATATCAGGAAGGCTTACTATAGTGGTCATATAGCTAGATCGTGTGAGCACCAAGTCACTGACCACAGGTTATATCAGGAAGGCTACTATAGTGGTCATATAGCTAGATCGTGTGAGCACCAAGTCACTGACCACAGGTTATATCAGGAAGGCTACTATAGTGGTCATATGGCTAGATCGTGTGAGCACCAAGTCACTGACCACAGGTTATGTCAGGAAGGCTACTATAGTGGTCATATAGCTAGAACGTGTGAGCACCAAGTCACTGACCACAGGTTATGTCAGGAAGGCTACTATAGTGGTCATATAACTAGAATGTGTGGGCACCAAGTCAGTGACCACAGGTTATATCAGGAAGGCTACTACAGTGGTCATATAGCTAGATCGTGTGAGCACCAAGTCACTGACCACAGGTTATGTCAGGAAGGCTACTATAGTGGTCATATAGCTAGAACGTGTGAGCACCAAGTCACTGACCATAGGTTATATCAGGAAGGCTACTATAGTGGTCATATAGCTAGATCGTGTGAGCACCAAGTCACTGACCACAGGTTATATCAGGAAGGCTACTATAGTGGTCATATGGCTAGATCGTGTGAGCACCAAGTCACTGACCACAGGTTATGTCAGGAAGGCTACTATAGTGGTCATATAGCTAGAACGTGTGAGCACCAAGTCACTGACCACAGGTTATGTCAGGAAGGCTACTATAGTGGTCATATAGCTAGAACGTGTGAGCACCAAGTCACTGACCACAGGTTATATCAGGAAGGCTACTATAGTGGTCATATAGCTAGATCGTGTGAGCACCAAGTCACTGACCACAGGTTATGTCAGGAAGGCTACTATAGTGGTCATATAGCTAGAACGTGTGAGCACCAAGTCACTGACCACAGGTTATATCAGGAAGGCTACTATAGTGGTCATATAGCTAGAACGTGTGAGCACCAAGTCACTGACCACAGGTTATATCAGGAAGGCTACTATAGTGGTCATATAGCTAGATCGTGTGAGCACCAAGTCACTGACCACAGGTTATATCAGGAAGGCTACTATAGTGGTCATATGGCTAGATCGTGTGAGCACCAAGTCACTGACCACAGGTTATATCAGGAAGGCTACTATAGTGGTCATATAGCTAGAACGTGTGAGCACCAAGTCACTGACCACAGGTTATATCAGGAAGGCTACTATAGTGGTCATATGGCTAGAACGTGTGAGCATCAAGTCACTGACCACAGGTTATATCAGGAAGGCTTACTATAGTGGTCATATGGCTAGAACGTGTGAGCACCAAGTCACTGACCATAGGTTATATCAGGAAGGCTTACTATAGTGGTCATATAGCTAGATCGTGTGAGCTCCAAGTCACTGACCACAGGTTATATCAGGAAGGCTACTATAGTGGTCATATAGCTAGATCGTGTGAGCACCAAGTCACTGACCACAGGTTATATCAGGAAGGCTACTATAGTGGTCATATGGCTAGATCGTGTGAGCACCAAGTCACTGACCACAGGTTATGTCAGGAAGGGTACTATAGTGGTCATATAGCTAGAACGTGTGAGCACCAAGTCACTGACCACAGGTTATGTCAGGAAGGCTACTATAGTGGTCATATAGCTAGAACGTGTGAGCACCAAGTCACTGACCACAGATTATATCAGGAAGGCTACTATAGTGGTCATATAGCTAGAACGTGTGAGCACCAAGTCACTGACCACCGGTTATATCAGGAAGGCTACTATAGTGGTCATATAGCTAGATCGTGTGAGCACCAAGTCACTGACCACAGGTTATATCAGGAAGGCTACTATAGTGGTCATATGGCTAGATCGTGTGAGCACCAAGTCACTGACCACAGGTTATATCAGGAAGGCTACTATAGTGGTCATATAGCTAGAACGTGTGAGCACCAAGTCACTGACCACAGGTTATATCAGGAAGGCTACTATAGTGGTCATATGGCTAGAACGTGTGAGCATCAAGTCACTGACCACAGGTTATATCAGGAAGGCTTACTATAGTGGTCATATGGCTAGAACGTGTGAGTACCAAGTCACTGACCATAGGTTATATCAGGAAGGCTTACTATAGTGGTCATATAGCTAGATCGTGTGAGCTCCAAGTCACTGACCACAGGTTATATCAGGAAGGCTACTATAGTGGTCATATGGCTAGATCGTGTGAGCACCAAGTCACTGACCACAGGTTATGTCAGGAAGGGTACTATAGTGGTCATATAGCTAGAACGTGTGAGCACCAAGTCACTGACCACAGGTTATGTCAGGAAGGCTACTATAGTGGTCATATAGCTAGAACGTGTGAGCACCAAGTCACTGACCACAGGTTATATCAGGAAGGCTACTATAGTGGTCATATAGCTAGATCGTGTGAGCACCAAGTCACTGACCACAGGTTATATCAGGAAGGCTAGTATAGTGGTCATATGGCTAGAACGTGTGAGCATCAAGTCACTGACCACAGGTTATATCAGGAAGGCTTACTATAGTGGTCATATAGCTAGATCGTGTGAGCACCAAGTCACTGACCACAGGTTATATCAGGAAGGCTACTATAGTGGTCATATAGCTAGATCGTGTGAGCACCAAGTCACTGACCACAGGTTATATCAGGAAG
>NW_027371892.1:0-21237 GCF_046119375.1 Phyllobates terribilis
TGTGGCCAGTATACTGTATGGAGGACTATATGGGGCCAGTATACTGTATGGAGGACTATGAGGGGCCCAGTATACTATATGGAGGACTCTTTGTGGCCATTATACAGTATGGAGGACTCTTTGTGGCCATTATACAGTATGGAGGACTCATTGTAGCCATTATACAGTATGGAGGACTCTTTGTGGCCATTATACTGTATGGAGGACTATGTGGGGCCATTATACTGTATGGAGGACTATGTGGGGCCATTATACTGTATGGAGGACTATGTGGGGCCATTATATTGTATGGAGGACTATGTGGGGCCATTATATTGTATGGAGGACTATGTGGGGCCCATTATACTGTATGGAGGACTATGTGGGGCCATTATATTGTATGGAGGACTATGTGGGGCCCATTATACTGTATGGAGGACTATGTGGGGCCATTATACTGTATGGAGGACTATGTGGGGCCATTATACTGTATGGAGGACTATGTGGGGCCATTATATTGTATGGAGGACTATGTGGGGCCATTATATTGTATGGAGGACTATGTGGGGCCCATTATACTGTATGGAGGACTATGTGGGGCCCATTATACTGTATGGAGGACTATGTGGGGCCCATTATACTGTATGGAGGACTATGTGGGGCCCATTATACTGTATGGAGGACTATGTGGGGCCCATTATACTGTATGGAGGACTATGTGGGGCCCATTATACTGTATGGAGGACTATGTGGGGCCCATTATACTGTATGGAGGACTATGTGGGGCCCATTATACTGTATGGAGGACTATGTGGGGCCCATTATACTGTATGGAGGACTATGTGGGGCCCATTATACTGTATGGAGGACTATGTGGGGCCCATTATACTGTATGGAGGACTATGTGGGGCCCATTATACTGTATGGAGGACTATGTGGGGCCCATTATACTGTATGGAGGACTATGTGGGGCCCATTATACTGTATGGAGGACTATGTGGGGCCCATTATACTGTATGGAGGACTATGTGGGGCCCATTATACTGTATGGAGGACTATGTGGGGCCCATTATACTGTATGGAGGACTATGTGGGGCCCATTATACTGTATGGAGGACTATGTGGGGCCCATTATACTGTATGGAGGACTATGTGGGGCCCATTATACTGTATGGAGGACTATGTGGGGCCCATTATACTGTATGGAGGACTATGTGGGGCCCATTATACTGTATGGAGGACTATGTGGGGCCCATTATACTGTATGGAGGACTATGTGGGGCCCATTATACTGTATGGAGGACTATGTGGGGCCCATTATACTGTATGGAGGACTATGTGGGGCCCATTATACTGTATGGAGGACTATGTGGGGCCCATTATACTGTATGGAGGACTATGTGGGGCCCATTATACTGTATGGAGGACTATGTGGGGCCCATTATACTGTATGGAGGACTATGTGGGGCCCATTATACTGTATGGAGGACTATGTGGGGCCCATTATACTGTATGGAGGACTATGTGGGGCCCATTATACTGTATGGAGGACTATGTGGGGCCCATTATACTGTATGGAGGACTATGTGGGGCCATTATACTGTATGGAGGACTACGTGGGGCCATTATACTGTATGGAGGGCTGTGTGGGGATTACAGTTGGAGAATCATACTGTGATGGGGTCACCATTCTTTGTTGGGGGCATTGAGAGAGAGGGGTACAGTGGGGTCATCATACTGTGAGTGTGGAGGAATTCACTTTGGGGGTATCATACGGTGTTTCGGGGCACTTTTGTTTGCATCATACATTATTATCTGTTTCATTCAAGGATTTTTATCCTTTGTTAAATTACATATTTAAATTAGGCCATTGGGCCATATGTTTTTTTATTGCTTTTACATAACATATTATAATATTCCACTATAATTTTTAAATTAATCGTTATGTATTTAATAAAGAAAAACTTCCTCAATTGGAGACAAATTTTTTAATACATATCAAGGTTGGTCCATGATTTTGTCTAAGCTTTGAACTTTGGCCCTCTGTGTTTTTGAAATTGACATCCGTGGCTTTAAAGGGAACCTGTCACGTACTATCTACATTGCCCCCATTGCTTTGTTAGTGATGCAATGTGCATCACTAACAAGCTTTTTTCATTAAAATTGGTGGTATTATAATGATTTTATAACATTATACAGTACAGACCAAAAGTTTGGACACACCCCATTTAAAGATTTTTCTGTATTTTCATTACTTTGAAAATTGTACATTCACACTGAAGGCATCAAAACTATGAATTAACACATGTGGAATTATATACTTAACAAAAAAGTCTGAAACAACTGAAAATATGTCTTATATTCTAGGTTCTTCAAAGTAGCCACCTTTTGCTTTGATGACTGCTTTGCACACTCTTGGCATTCTCTTGATGAGCTTCAAGAGGTAGTCACCGGAAATGGTCTTCCAACAATCTTGAAGGAGTTCCCAGAGATGCTTAGCACTTGTTGGCTCTTTTGCCTTCACTCTGCGGTCCAGCTCACCCCAAACCATCTTGATTGTGTTCAGGTCTGGTGACTGTGGAGGCCAGGTCATCTGGTGTAGCACACCTGTGAAGTGAAAACCATTTCCGGTGAAATGGTCAACTGACATCCTCCAAAAATTAATTCCTTAAAGTCATATATGTGTATGTGAAAATATTGTTTGGCCACCTTCCAAGTCTCCTTTTATTATGTGAACCTGACCTAGTCATGGCCGAAAGTGTTGACACCCTTGAAATTGTTCCAGATAATGAAGTATTTCTCCCAGAAAAATTATTTCTCCCAAAATTCCAGTTGAGAGGTGTAAGAAGCTTGTTTATGGTTATAGGAAGCGATTGATTACAGTTATTTATTCCAACCAAATATTAATTTGAGAGTACCAACAATTTTGTCTGGCCCATTTTTGGGGTTTTGTGTGCAATTATGTCCAGTTTGCCTTTTTTTTTTCTCTGCTTTTTTTGGCGTTGTTCCAATACACACAAAGGAAATAAACATATGTATAACAAAACATGTGTAATTGCAATAATTTTCCAGAAGACATACTTCATTTTCTGGAACAATTTCAAGGATGCCAACACGTTCGGCCATGTAGATTTCTTTGTGTAACGAGACTGTCATTTTTTCCAACAGCATTGAGGATAATCTGGAAGAGGAGGTGGATGTGGAAGAGGAGTCTGCTCCCCTGGCCACTCAAGACAGCTCCTCAAGGGTTATTGCTGGCGAAGGTCCCTCAACACTGGAGGCAGAGGCTGCACCAGTATCCCCAACAGGCACAGAAGGACAGGAGAGTCTGTGGGTGTAGGTGAGCCCAATGACGCCGAGGAAGCTAACCTGAGCTGAAAGCTGCCCAACAAATTGATCAGCGGGTGCTCAGATACTTGAGCACTGTCCAGCCAGAAGACAATTCGGACCGCTTCCTCCAAAGCTTGGGCCCATTTGTGCGGCAAATAGCACCAGCCATACAACTCCGGGATAGGAGAGTATTGCTGATGGTGGAGAAATCCATCCCACGTATAAAGCAAAAAGTGTCTGGGGAGGAGTGTATAAATTGTATATATTTTATGTTCATATGTTATTAAAGCTTATTGTTGTAAAATGTGTTGTGTTCTCTACCAATATTTATTAAAGTATTTATTACATTTGTCTAAGGAGCTCTTTATACCAAGGGGGTGGAACCAGGAGTGTAACAATTGGGAGCGCAGAGGGTGTGAACGCTACCATTCCCGAATGGGAGAGGGGCCCACTGACAGCAGCACCTATTTCACTTGCATGTCCACCCTAGGCCACACATTCAGCTGAAATGTATTGTGCAACATAATAAACCTGCTGGCTCCTTGCACAGCAATACATGCTGACGGCCACTCACATAGGGCCACATTTGACAGATTCCTTTTAAGTATTTTAGGATATTAGACCTGTCAACATTGATAGTAGGTCTGTTAGACCCTGCATATGGCAGGGCCTAACAGGCCACCATTCATGGCAGCCTCTGAGGTCATTCTTTGACTTGTAATCGCGCTGCGAAGAGAGGGGGCTGATGAGATGAAAGTGGGAGCCCCTTCCCTCTCACAACCATCTAAATGCTGCGGTCACTATTGAGGGTTAAACAGAGAGGGGGCTGATGAGATGAAAGTGGGAGCCCCTTCCCTCTCACAACCATCTAAATGCTGCGGTCACTATTGAGGGTTAAACAGACAGGGGGCTGATGAGATGAAAGTGGGAGCCCCTTCCCTCTCACAACCATCTAAATGCTGGGGTCACTATTGAGGGTTAAACAGCCAGGGACGGGGCTGTTACGTAAGCCAAACTCCTACAGTGATCACACCAGGCACAACCCGTATGATCACCTGAACGTACTGGTACGTATGTTTGCAGGAACTACTTGGAAAATAAGATGCAACTATACGTCCCATGTCAAGAAGGTGTTATGCATTACACATGGTAATGCAGGACAGGATAGGTCCTCTGGACCCAGACCCTCTATGTAATTGCTCTCCACTTTGGCCAAGAATTGAGGATCTCATATTTATCTAAAAGAGTACATATTAGGTTTTCTGAACTGGTCAAACTTTTTTAGGCCACATTAATGTATTAAGTAATGTTACGCACCTGTCCCGGATCCCCTCGGTCCTCTAGGCTCTGCTGTGCTCCACATAGGGCTTTGCAGATGGCCCGGCATGATCCAATGTAAGCATCAGTCCCAGCCTATATAAGGTTCACTGAAACACACCCTTGTGTCTTGGTATTGCATTAAGACTTCTGTGTTACTGGACCTCGGCTACACACCTGTGTCTTCTATCTGCGGTTTCCTGACGTCCTCCACCTGCTTGCAGATTCCTCACTTTCTACGCCTGCCTGGGGTTTCCTGACAAACTCAGCCCTCCTGCAGTTTCCCTGCCTGCAGTTTCCTGACGTTCTACGCCTGCCTGCAGTTTCTTGACATCCTCCGCCTGCCTGCAGCTTCCAGACGTCCTCCGCCTGCCTGTTTCCTGATGTTCTACACCTGCCCACGGTCTCCTGTCACTTGGCTACCCATGTCCTGTTTGCCCTGCCTTCCTGCTGTGTGGATGCCCATGGTCCGTGTGCCCACCCGGACCTTGGGCTTGATCTACCTCACTTGGTGAGTCATAACAAGTAAACTAAGTAAAAATGCTACAAATTTTGGCAGAAATCTATGCCTTATCTATTGCCTGCTGAGCAGACGTTCTGTCTGTCAATAGACTTCAAAACCTGCCAAATTAATACATTTGGTGCCAATAAATGCAACTACCTGCTTTACCAGGACTGGCATTAGATACGTCAATTTTAGCAAATCTGGGACAATGGCTTAGTTTATTTTTATTATAGGTGGGATTATAGGGATTTTTAGCTCATGAGCACTGATGAAATAGTGAAGTTGATAGGGGGTTTTAGGTAATGTGAGCAGACTGAAAATAAGAACTGTTATGGCTCTGCGCATATCTGAAATGGACCCCTGTCAGTGTGTCCACTGTTTTGCCATCAACTCAGGTGTGGGCATAACCTATGGCATATTCACTTTATTTATTTTTTTTTCGTGAAAGAGTGAGATGTTTCCTGTGTGATGTGTCAAGAATTGCGGCACAATCCTATTAAAGGGTTGTTCTAAAGTTTTATTTTTGGGAGCACACACATTCCCTGCCTCCTGCCTGCGCCACGCGTCCATATAGTGCTCTCTCCGATGTTACAGTAACATTGGAGGAGCGCAGAGACAGTAAAGCTGGACGGATAGATCAGTGCTTACAAGCTGTATTAAAAAGAGCTTGTAAGCACTGGGCATTCTGGGCCACCGTTGCTCGACTATAATAGACTGTAACCTCAAAAAAAAAAACAGCGTTAAACAAAAAACATAAAAATCCCTCTGGACTAGAGAACAAAGAGGATTTTTGTAAGATAAAAATTGCAAAGTTGCTTGTTTTTACGAACACTTTACAATTTTAACTCTTTTTCCAACTGGGCAATTTTCCATTTTTGCATTTTTGTTTTTTTTCCTCTCCTTCCAAGAGCTTTATCTTTTTTATCCATATGATGGCTTGTTTTTTTGTAGTTTTTTAATGACGACATTAATTCTACCATTCATGGCACATGAAAATGGAAAAAAAAAAAAATAAATGCGATGAAACTATGCAAAAAACACAATTCTGCCATTTTTTGGGGTGATTTTTTTGTTCACTGTGCAGTAAAAATGACAGGCCGATATGATTCTGCAGGTCAGTACGATTCTGGCGATTATTTAAATTATTGAAAACAAATTCAGAAATTTGCAAAAAAAAAAACATTTCTCTTGTGTCACCATATTCCAAGACGCGTAATGTTTAAATTTTTTGGTTGATGGAGCTGTCTGAGGGATTGTTTTGTTGCATGGCGAGCAGATGTTTTTATTGATACCATTTTAATAAGGCTATGTGCAAACTGTGTGATTTTGATGCGTTTTTGCGGCGTTTTTTCCTCTCGGAAATGCACCAAAAATGCTAGGTAATCTGTGTGCCAGCTATTGCAATGACAATTCTGAAGTGCACATGATCAGGAATTTTCCTGTCCGGATTGTCATTGCGTTTAAATCTGCAGCATGTCAATTCTTGAAGACTTGAAGTGAGTCAGTCAAATCCGCAGCAAAAACTCAGGTATAAAAATATTTGTGGATTTGCTGTGGATGTTTGCTGCGTTTTTGACTGGAGTCAATAAGCCAAGTCAGTGAGTCAAAAACGCACAAAGAATGGTACACAGGGAAGACTACTCCCATCATCCAACGGCGCTCCCACTGATAACAGCGGCTGAGGGGAGCAGTAGTCTCCTCAGTTGGCGTCTGTGCGCTGTGCTTAAAAAAAAAAGTAAAAATCTATATTAAAACAAAAAACACCTTTTTCTCACCTGTTCCCCATCCTCCCAATGTCCCACGGTGACCTGATCACCCAGCAGCCGGCAATACACTGTCGGGAGCGAGATCGCTCCTGGCAGTGTTGTCACGCAAGGTGTGGGAAAGACTTGGTGCAACACAGAGAGAAAGGGAGCCCAGACTCCCGAGAAAGGGGGGAATTGGAGACCTCCTAGGTTGATCTAGCATCACCCTGTCTCCCCTAACGTCCCTGTATTGGCTCTTCACCAATCACCACACGCGTGCCTCGCCCTGTCTTTCCCTGGCGTATGGCTAAGGCTAGGGAAGGGAAGAGATGAGCACTAGTCGATCTCCACTAAACACTATAGACAACAAGGGTGGACAACCGGGAAAATTGCTTAGCTTTAGACGAATCCAGACAAATGCGCACATGTCCTCAAGACGAGGTACTGCTCTTGCTAAAGCCTTCACAAGTACTAATGAATATCGCCAGCACCTCCCTCTGAAATACAGCAAGTATTTATACACCCCGGCAGGGTGTTAATTAGCCGGAGGGAGGTAGTCGCTGGGTCTTAGATACAGCCTCTCAGACAGGGGTCTCAAACTCAGCTGGGTATATGGGCCGCACACGGAAAAAAATTGAATTTGGGGGGCTGCATTCTTTGCATGACAAAGTGACATTTTTAGTGATACCATTTTTTTTCTATACACCTTTTGAACTGGTCCTCATCTTGTAGTAATGCCCCATCCTGGTCCTCATCTTGTAGTAATGCCCCATCCTGGTTCTCATCTTGTAGTAATGCCCCATCCTGGTCCTCATCTTGTAGTAATGCCCCATCCTGGTTCTCATCTTGTAGTAATGCCCCATCCTGATCCTCATCTTGTAGTAATGCCCCATCCTGGTCCTCATCTTGTAGTAATGCCCCATCCTGGTCCTCATCTTGTAGTAATGCCCCATCCTGGTCCTCGTCTTGTAGTATTGCCCCATTCTGGTCCTCATCTTGTAGTAATTCCCCATCCTGGTCCTCGTCTTGTAGTATTGCCCCATCCTGGTCCTCGTCTTGTAGTAATGCCCCATCCTGGTCCCCGTCTTGTAGTAATGCCCCATCCTGGTCCCCATCTTGTAGTAATGACCCATCCTGGTCCTCATCTTGTAGTAATGCCCCATCGAGGTCCTCGTCTTGTAGTAATGCCCCATCCTGGTCCTCATCTTGTAGTAATGCCCCATCCTGGTTCTCATCTTGTAGTAATGCTCCATCCTGATCCTCGTCTTGTAGTAATGCCCCATCCTGATCCTCGTCTTGAAGTAATGCCCCATCCTGATCCTCGTCTTGAAGTAATGCCCCATCCTGGTCCTCGTCTTGTAGTAATGCCCCATCCTGGTCCTCGTCTTGTAGTATTGCCCCATCCTGGTCCTCGTCTTGTAGTAATTCCCCATCCTGGTCCTCGTCTTGTAGTATTGCCCCATCCTGGTCCTCATCTTGTAGTAATGCCCCATCCTGGTCCCCATCTTTTAGTAATGCCCCATCCTGGTCCCCATCTTGTAGTAATGCCCCATCCTGGTCCCCATTTTGTAGTAATGCCCCATCCTGGTCCCCATCTTGTAGTAATGCCCCATCCTGGTCCTCATCTTGTAGTAATGCCCCATCCTGGTCCTCATCTTGTAGTAATGCCCCATCCTGGTCCTCATCTTGTAGTAATGCCCCATCCTGGTCCCCATCTTGTAGTAATGTGCCCATCCTGATCCTCATCTTGAAGTATTTCCCCATCCTGGTCCTCATCTTGTAGTAATGCTCCATCCTGGTCCTCATCTTGTAGTATTGCCCCATCCTGGTCCTCATCTTGTAATTCCCCATCCTGGTCCCCATTTTGTAGTAATGCCCCATCCTGGTCCCCATTTTGTAGTAATGCCCCATCCTGGTCCTCATCTTGTAGTAATGCCCCATCCTGGTCCTCATCTTGTAGTAATGCCCCATCCTGGTCCTCATCTTGTAGTAATGCCCCATCCTGGTCCTCGTCTTGTAATAATGCCCCATCCTGGTCCTCGTCTTGTAGTAATGCCCATCCTGGTCCCCATCTTGTAGTAATGTGCCCATCCTGATCCTCATCTTGAAGTATTTCCCCATCTTGGTCCTCATCTTGTAGTAATGCCCCATCCTGGGTGTTGGCCGCGTGTTTGAGACCCCTGCTCTAAGAAGATGTCTGTAAAGCCAAACGTAGAGATCTCCTGTAACCAACTGCAGGGTGACTGTCTGTCACCTCTGACACACCCGTGACAAGTGTACATCGCTGCACTGCCGGGACTGAGTTCACCTGAGTTCATCAGCTGAACATCAGCTGATGAGCTTCGGGACCTCACTTACGGCATCGGCGCTGCGTGGTAATTTTCCCACACTGATGCAGTAAATGAGGGCACTGGAGCTGATCTTCAGCTGACGAACTCCAATGAACTCAGCTGCAGCAGCATAGCAATGTAAACTGACAGGAGTGATTACACTCCAGTCAATGTATACAGTGCTGTCACCTGTGGCTGCTGTAGAAGTGACCCGGATCGTCGTGGGACACTGGGATTACGTCATGACGGCGGACAGGTGAGGGATATGGTTGTTTTTTATTTATTTTTTACAGGAGACGAAGGCTTCGGGGACTGGGCGTTAGGTGAGTATAGTGTTTGTTATTGTTAAATAAAAGATTAAAACCATGAGGAATTTTATTTAAATAAAAGACTTTATTCTGGCTGTGTCTTTATTTGAAAAAATGTCAAAAACCTTAATACGGGGTTAGTAATGGGGGCGTCTTATAGACGCCCTCCATTACTAACCTGGGCTTCAAGTCAGCCGCCAATACAAGGCTGACATGAACCCCAACCTTATTACCCCACTTACTACCGATACACGGCAGTGGGAACAGAGGAGGCCAAGCGCCAGATTTGGCACATCTTATGGATGTGTCATTTCTGGGGCTGCTGAGAGCTGATATTATTAGCCTTGGAGGGGGCCAGGATCCATGGCCCATTCCCTGGCTATTAATATCAGCCCGCGGCTGTCTGCTTAGCCTTTGCTGGTTAGATTTTATAGGGGGACCCTACGTCAATTTTTTTCTGGGGTTCCCCTGTAATCTAGCCAGTAAAGGCTAAGCAAACAGCTGTGGGCTGTTATTAATAGCCAGGGAACATTTTTGGCTAATGACCCCTTCCTCGGCTACTAATCAGCTCCCAGCAGTCGGCTTTCCCTCTACTGGTTGTGAAAATGACACGGGAGCCCATACCATTTTTTTTTTTATTTTAGGCTATGTGCCCACAATCCGGATGTAGCAGCGCTTTGGACGCAGCATATTTTTGCTGCGTCCAAAAAGCTGCGTTCTATTGAACGCAGGTAAATCCACATGTGTTCACTGAACCATGCGGATTTACCGCATTCAATATATTCTAGTGGTCAAATTTCTGTTGCGGAGACTAGCGACTCCACAAGAGAATTTGACATGCTGCGGTCCTGAAAGACGCGCTGCATGTCAGCGTCCACGGGTAATCCGCAGCCTCAGATTTTCTAGAAATCCCATCCACTATGCTGTAACATCTGGACGCTGCGGGTTTGATTCTGCATACACATGCAGCTTCAAACCCGCAGCGGCTCCTGATCATGGAAACGTACCCAAACTCACCCGCAGCATATCAATTTCTGTAGATTTTGACCGATTGAATTGTGATTACATGCGGTGAATTTGCATGTATTGACAACAAAAGTGTGGAATTAGAACACAGCGTTATGGACGCAGCTAAAATACGCTAAGTCCAAATTGCTGCTGGTTGCTGATCCTGGGGACATAGCGGCTAACGAAACAGCTCTGAGCTGTTACTAATAGCCAGGGAACACGTTTGCCTAATGGCACCTTCCTAAGCTAAAAATAGCAGCTTGCAGCTGCCCCAGAAGTGACATAAATGGGAATGCTAATGAGATTAAGGTTTATGGGATTAGCTGACACCTAGCCCTTTTGTTTAGTGATGAAAAGGTCTCAATCAGACCCTTTCATTACTAAACCTAAGTAAAGAGTTAAATAAACAAACACACTGAGGCTGAGTTCACACGATGCGTTTTTAATGCGTTTCCGCGGCGTTTTTGCAGTTGCGTAAACGCAACGGAAACGCATGAAAAACGCATGGTAGAAGGGCAGCAATGTTCCCGAATTGAAATCCGCATGTGCTGTGCCCATGATGCGGATTTTTCCGCAGCGTAAACGCTGCGCTAAAAAATCTGCAGCATGTCAATTAATTTTGCGGAAACGCTGCTTTTTTAGCGCCATTGACTTGCATTAGGCCGCATGGAATCCGCATCACTGTATATGTTGATGCGCTTTTCATGCGGTCTAATGTGCGGATGGTACCCGGGTGTGGATGAGAGGACTCTCATCCAGACCCAGGTACCATTAAAAAAAAAAGAATAAAATAAAAAATATATATATACTCACCTTCTGACGGCCCGCTCAGCGCTCCTGCTTGGTTCCCGGCACTTCGCGGTTGAATGAAGAAGGACCTTCGCTGACGTCAGAGTCATGTGACGGGTCACGTGACGCTGACGTCGGCAGGTCCTTCAGTCTTCACTGCCGGTAGCCGGGACCGAGCGAAACAGGACACCGGGGGCCATCAGAGGGTAAAGTATATATTTATTTTTTGACATTCACACACTATATAAATCCATGCTGTTTGCATGGATTTATATAGTGTGAAGTTGACAAGCACTTTCCAAGTGATGCTAAAATCGCTTGGAAAGCGCTTGTCAACCCGCATGCGGAAATGCAAGTGAAGACCGCTTCATTTCCGCATGTCCCTGGCAGGAAACCGCATGTACAATCCGCATGCGTTTTTTCCTGCCAGGGAGATGCAGAAATGCTCAGGAAAAAATGCTGAGCATTTCTGCATCGTGTGCACATACCCTGAGAGTAAAATACTTTATTTGAAATACAACAGACACAATCTATAATCATTTAAATTAACCAATATACTCACCCCAGGTCTGAAGGTGATCCAAAGGTTAAAGCGATGTCGCACGTTTCTTTTTTCAAATATCTTTATTTAGCTCCAAAAAGCATTCATTGCTGTACAAAAACACATAAACAACGCATAAAAATCGCAGCAAAACGCGCATTTTTTCTGCAGTGTTTTTCCTGCCAAAAGGTGCAGAAACCTTAAGGAATTTTTTGCATTCAAATCTTGAACGTGTGCACATAGCCTAAGGGTAGATACATTTTGATAACTTCTTATTGCATTTTTTTTTGCAGAGTTGCGGAGGCTGAAAAAATTCTGGAGTTTAATTTTTTTCAATTTACAATGTTTACCGATGAGGTTAATTAATTTTATATTCTGATTATGTGAATATTTCAGACGTAGTGACGCCAAATATGTTTAGCTTTTTTTATTTCTTTATTTTTAATGGGGAAAGGGGGGGGGGGTGATTGAACTTTTAACAATGTTTTTTTTTTTTTCCTATATTCTTAAAAACATTTTTTTTTATTTATTCTTTACGCTTTCGGATGAACCTCAGACAGGTGGAAATAGTAAGAGCGCAGCAGCCCAATTGCGGAAGCTGATTAGCTTCAGGGCTCACATGGCATAACAATGTCACGCAAGCCCCAGGACACCTGGAAACAGTGTTTTTATTTTACAAGGGGGGCTACTTAATTTAAAAAGGGGTTTTCCTGGTAATGGACAAACCCTTTAACAGAACCCCTTTAAAAGAATGAGGCGTGGGCTCGGAAGGAGCCTGGTAAGAAATGGCGAATGAGCTGCATTGATTTCACGGGGTACCTGATAAATATATGACTAGGGGTGCGAGTTCTAGGAACCCAACCAATCCCAAAAAGTAGAGTCTCATGACCCCTTTGTTAATTTAGTAATGCGCGTGTGAGACCACGGCTCCATTCATGGTCTAGACTCTAGAGGATTGATGGGCGAATCGATCAGTAACTAATTTAATTTTTGTTATGAATTTCTCAAAAATTCTGACGAATGTGAAATTTTGGGGGTTTGATTCACGGGAATCCAGCAAAATGGCGGCCAGCCAGCTGCTATTTTCCTGTCTTCTTTCGAGGATCAGGGTTAAAATAATAAAATACATTACGCTCGCCCGCCTCTCCCAGGTTGTCCACACCGGACTTCGGTTCTCCCGTGCCGCGCCGCCACGTGACGCCAATCACTGGTGCGGAGAACGGGGAGCTGCGGCGACATAACGAGTCCAGTGAGCGTAATATATTTTAATACTTTTTAACACCTTCCCTCCATTTATTTTTTTGGGGTCTGGAGAAAATATTGTAAAGTTATTTTCACGGCAATGGGAACATTTTCAATTCAGACCAAATCGAACCTGCCCAAAACTAATTTTCCGAAACGCGTTCATCTCTATCGACGTAAAGGGAATTGGTGACATATATATATATATATATATATATATATATATATATATATATATATATATATATACACCTATTACTGCCCTGTTCACACGAGAGGGCACAGGACCCCCATTCTTGTGATAAGACCCCACAAGGATATTTAATGGTTAACCCTTAAACTGCCTCGACGCAGATTTCGACATTTCTGACAGGAAAGGTGACGCAAAAGACCCCATTATTCATCAAATGGGACGATTATTCAACTCACATCTCTGTCATGGGGTCCACTGATCTGACATTGGTATTTTTGGGGGGGATGAGGGGGACAGGAAACTTTTTTTTGGGGGGGGTGGGGATAGGCGTGGTGTTGTTTAACCCTGTCCTGCCCAAAGCTCCCTGATAAGTTTACAGCTCCCTGATAAGTTTACAGCCCCCATTTCCTCTCTCCTCACACCTAATTTGCATAGCCAGCATTTTCATCTCCGTTTTTGTCCCCTCATGTAATGATTAATTATAAGTTACTTAATATTTTTGACTAAAATTAGCATATGGAGATGTGATTCCTGCGGTTTCTGTGATTTTTCCTCCACGTTTGTCCGTGTTTAGGACACGGTGGGAGGAGAGCTCACGTTACAGCCATTTACCACAGAATCCATTTTTCTCCCCGCCTACAATTACCGCCAAAAAAATCCGACCCTCGCAGCCACCAGCCACATTCCCGGGAAAAAAAAAACATTTTTTTTTTCTACTCCTTCAGTAATTTATCGGCACGGAAAAAAATAAGGAATAAATTGTTATTCGCCGGTTTTGTGGCTGCGGGCGGAGAAGTCTCCCCTCAGCAGTAGTGGCAGCAGCCGCCCCTGTGTCGTCGCCATGTGTAAGATGGCCGCCATGAAGGAGGAGGCGGCCGCGGCGGAGGAGAGCTGAGCTGACGGCGGGAGCAGGTAATGGAGAGGATGAGCGCTGAGGACGGCGGCCCTGTCACCTCCTCCCCGGGCCTGTGTGATGTGTGAGGCCGCGGGGACCGGGGACAGGCCCGGGCCGCCATTACACTGCGCACAATGACAGGACGACGAGACTGTGGCCTGCGGCTCCTGTATACGGACGTGTCCCTCTGTATGTGTGCTGTGTACGGAGAGGAAGGAGCCTGCCCCGCCATATCCCGAGAGGTGCCTGTGTGCTGGGTGTAATAATGGGGGGGGGACACTGTATATAACGGATGTAATGACGGGGGAGACGCCGCATATAACGGACGCAATAACGGGGGAGACGCCGCATATAACGGACGCAATAACGGGGGAGACGCCGCATGTAACGGACGTAATACCGGGGGAGACGCCGCATGTAACGGACGTAATACCGGGGGAGACGCCGCATGTAACGGACGTAATACCGGGGGAGACGCCGCATGTAACGGACGTAATACCGGGGGAGACGCCGCATGTAACGGACGTAATACCGGGGGAGACGCCGCATGTAACGGACGTAATACCGGGGGAGACGCCGCATGTAACGGACGTAATACCGGGGGAGACGCCGCATGTAACGGACGTAATACCGGGGGAGACGCCGCATGTAACGGACGTAATACCGGGGGAGACGCCGCATGTAACGGACGTAATACCGGGGGAGACGCCGCATGTAACGGACGTAATACCGGGGGAGACGCCGCATGTAACGGACGTAATACCGGGGGAGACGCCGCATATAGCGGACGTAATACCGGGGGCTGTCACGTGATGGTCATGATAAGGGGCTTATCTCTGAGCATTGGATCTGAGGACCACTGTGTGAGATTTTGCTGTTCACATATTACATAAATGGCCTTGTGGGGTAAATTTGCTGGAACGGCTACCTCCCAACACAATTATTTATCTACCGGGGTCTCAGGATCAGGACTACAGATGATTCTATTTGAAAATGGTTGTCTACTGAGAGGAGAAGCTGGCCAGTCCTACAGACACCGACTGCAGGATCCCAGCAGCTTCTCCCCATGTAGTTTCTCCACTGATCGATGGTTGGTCCCACTTCCCAGAACATCAGCATTTAACAGAATGAAGGGTCTTTAGCCATTTTGGACATTTTTCTTTCTTCTTCTTCACAGCACTGGTCCAGAAATCAGCAACGTAAATGTTTAGACTGACATTTTTCAGAAAAATACGCTGGACAGGAGGCCTGCTAATCGCCTTGCCTCCTGTCATTCCAGACTCTTGATTAGCTGTGCTGGTGCGATGACGTGTGTGTGTGTGTGTGTATCACACCGCAATGATGATGTCGCACCAATCAAAAGAAGAGTCGGGAGATAGATAAATTCGCAGACCTCCCTTCCTGCAGTCTCAGGTTACTGATCTGGCCAATGGACCTGACTTGTGCAAATCGATTTTCTCACCTCTATCTAGCACCATAACAGTATACAGCGACACACATCTCATACCTTCACCTACTGCAGAACCTTCAAATAAATCATAAGCTCCATAATAAAGGAATATTACTGATTGACCTGAAGCCTCCTCTCCGATCTTCAGCAGCCGGGACTATTTTTACCGTCTTATGTACAACAGCTGCTTCACAACCTTTTGGATCGAAATGTGTTCCTTATTCCAGTCAGTGCACGTGGATCCATAGTAGTGATATTTATAGGCCCCAAATTCTAATGTAGTATGTTGTTTTGATCTTTCTTTCTCGTGCGTTTTGTATTTGGTCAGCCATTAAGTGGTTTATAAAAATAATGTTGCTGATATACCACAGGGTAGTTTCCTTGAGTCAGTTCACCAGATGGTGGTGTCTTGTAATTTTTTGGGCTCTCTTTTTTGTAATTTTACGTTGTATTTCTGGCAGACGCAGGGTTTAATTTTATGTGAGATGATGTAGTCTACGACTAGGCACTTGCTCTTGACCATGGTAGTTTTTGTTTATATGAAAGTTTGGCCCCAGGATTTCGGTGAAGCTTTTACCTGCTGTCTGGTGACAAATACATCTAAGGACGACAATATCCCTTTTAGCACCTCGTACACAGTAAATTATCGACTACTGAGCGCATCGATATTTGGTGGCACTGGCCATCCATCTAAAGTGTAGGGGGCTCCCTCCCGACTGATGGTGTTAGGGGAAAGAAGGATGATGAATTGTACACAACTATTGTCTGGCATTGGTTTACTATGCTCTTATCGTGAAGCATCCCGATACTCCTTCCCTAAAATCACCGCAGCCCGACATTGTCTGACCATCAATCTCGCTATATGATGATGACCTCTAAGCGGTCTAATGGGCGTTTTCCAGACCATCTTCAGTTCCTACTGTGAGCATCCAACCCAGCCTCATGGCTTTGATTAATGCAGATGATGTCTCCTTTGTCATCCGTTAATCAAAGGTATCGAACCTACTCCTTAATATTTAGTGAGACTGGGGTTCAAAGATAATTTTTGAAGGTTTACCTTTGACCGGTTCTTTTTAATATTTACGGGCGCTTGTACGTTTAATGTCCCTTTTTCAATTATCGCCTTTTAAATATACTTTTAATAGTTTTAATATTGGCTGTTGTTTCCCACTATCTTGGAAAAGACTGACTGCAGTGTTGCAATTAATGGCAGGAAGTCCAGATTATTAACCACTTCTTAAATCTAGTTCTGACTGTCTTTAGTACCATTTACTTAAAGGGGTTGTCCTCTTTCAGAAAACATTTTCTAATACGTTCAGTTTGCTGTAGAAAAAAAAAAACCACTGCTTTTACTTACCCTCTCAGGGCCAAGCGTAGTGTCTTCGCCTCAGCCAATCTCTCAGCTCAGTGTAGACCACACGAGCCACTGAGCACAGTGACTGGCTACAGTGATGTCACCGCTGCAGCCACACAACTGAGACCGAGGCTGCGGTGAACACCGCGCTGGCCCCTAGGAGGGTGTGTAAAGAACAGTTTTATTTTTTAACAATGAACTCTACATATCTGGAAAGTTTCCTAAAAGGAGAATCCCCTTTAAACACTTGCTGCAAAACTTTTTTTTTTATTTTTTTAATCTCTGCATTTAGTGCTCTTTGACGCTTTAATTTCTGCAATGTTTTTTTTTTCTTTTGGGTACATGGTACATTCACAATTACTCTATGCTAGTACTCATCTATTTTTCCCCAGGCATCCAATGCAGTCCTTATCGTTTTATTAGGATATGCTATTACTTGTCAAAGGAAATTGAAATACAATCATCAGAATAAAGGGGCTGCAGTGCTTGACATGTTTGTTAGTTCTTTGCATCAGTGTGGTAGTGGTAGTGAGGGGTTGGGAGTTGATGGTAGAGGTCATACTCCCATCAGTCTTACTGTTATGTGTGCATTTATCATCAACTGTTATAATACCAGGGCTGTGGAGTCGGAGCCCATTTTGGTCGAGTCGGTATAAAATGGACCAACTCCGACTCCTAAAATATATAATAAATTGGGTACAGTAGTTCAATGCAGTTTGTGGGGAATATTTTTTCATAAGAATTTGGGAAAGTTATGAAATGTCCTATATATGTCTGTCCTATTTGACTTTTAGCTGAGATGAATCTGTGGTACAGTAAATTTATCACTTAAATATGAGCCATCTATGAGGGAGTCGGTGTCATGGAAATTGAGGAGTCAGAGGTTTGGCTTACCGACTCCACAACTCTGGTGCAAACACATCCTTGCAATGATTCTTTACATTACTATAGTATCTGTGACTTGCCTAATGTTTAATACATTTTTATCCTGTTTTTTTTTTTTTTTTCTCCTAGACATTCATCATGAACTTAACTTGAAGCTACTGCACTACATCATTGCATCATATCCTCCAGAGGTTTTAACCCTTTTTTAAGACACCGTTTGGAACATTAGAGGATTTTGCCAGCTGGTGTCTCGTTGGATTTACACTTGATTTTTTTTTTTTTTTTTTTTTCAAGTTTATAACAAGATCCCAAGCACTATGGCAAGTAAACGGAAAACAAAAACTCCTTGCATGGTGCTCACCAGCGAGCACGATACCGACCTAGGAGTCATCTCCGACGGCGAGGAATGTCCACCTCTTCCCACGCCGGCGGAGCAACCCATGCCAGAGAGCACAGTGCCTGAGAGCGTATCAAGCGAGGACGAAGCACTAGATCATGATTCTGACAATCAGCAAAATAAAGTGGTAGAAGGCGGTTACGAATGTAAATACTGTTCATTTCAGACAACTGACCTAAATATGTTTACCTTTCACGTGGACTCAGAGCATCCCAACATCGTATTAAATTCTTCTTATTTTTGCGTGGAGTGTAATTTTCTCACCAAACGGTATGATTCACTTTCTGAGCACAACACGAAATATCATCCTGGAGAGGACAACTTTAAGTTGACTATGGTTAAGCGCAACAATCAATCAATATTTGAGCAAACGGTCAACGATCTAACGTTCGACGGAAGCTTCGTCCAAGAGGAGAACCAGGAACAATCAGAGTCAAACTCCGCGATATCCATCAGTAAGACCCCAATAATGAAAATAATGAAGGACAAGTCAGAAAAGAAACGAATCAGCGTACAGCAAAGCTCATCCGAAGACGGCACCGAAGAAAACGACTTGGTAAAGGAGAAGGAGCCTAAAGTTAAATCGCAAGAAAATAAAGATTCAAAGCCAACTACAGTGGCTCCTGAGCCTGTGAAAAAAAGCGCTATCGTCGTGACAAGTGCTCAAGAATTACCAAGTACTGTTATCACGCCTGCTAATATTCTGCAACCAGGAGTGGCACAAGTGATTACGACTTTACAGGCGCAGCAAAACATCCTTTCCAAAGTCTTAATCCCTATCAATAGCATTCCCACATACAACGCAGCGTTAGACAGCAACCCTCTTCTGCTGAGTAACTACAACAAGTTTCCGTACCCAACAGTTTCCGAAATAACCCTTCTCGCTTCACAAACCAAATGCACAGAGGAACAAATTAAAATCTGGTTTTCAGCACAACGACTAAAGCACGGTGTTAGCTGGACACCTGAAGAAGTGGAGGACGCTCGAAGAAAGCAATTTAATGGCACAGTACACACGGTCCCACAGACAATTACTGTTTTCCCTGCTCATATTTCTTCATCTGCCAATGGTCTGCCTTCTATCTTACAGGCGTGCCAAATAGTTGGCCAGCCTAGCCTTGTGCTTGCCCAAGTCGGAGGAACCAACACAATACCCGTGACCACACCAATAGCGCTGACGGTGGCCGGTGTCCCAACTACTGCCCACTTCCAGGCGAGCCAACTTCCCCAAACCCAAGCAGTGTCTGAAACCAAGAGAGTGGCTGCTATTCCCAGTGCTCAACTTCCCAAGCAGGAGCCCACCATGATAAGTGACATATTTAATATGCGCTCAAAGAAATCGAAAGAGCAGCTGACCGCCCTCAAAATTAGCTATCTAAAGAACCCATTTCCAAGTAATTATGAAATTGACCGGTTAATAAGGTTCACAGGATTGACAAAAGGTGAAATCAAGAAATGGTTTAGCGATACTAGATACAACCAAAGAAATTCCAAGGGGAGCCACGGTATCCATTTCCCAAGCGATAGCGGAACTATAATTATTGATTCTAGCGACGAAACGACAGACTCCCCGACTCTTCCTGTTGTAACACCGCAGCGTAGGCAAAACTGGAATGCTTTCCCAGATTTTACCCCCCAGAGATTCAAAGAAAAGACTGTGGAACAGTTACAAGTCCTGGAGGAAAGCTATCACCGAAACAACGTACCGACGGACGAAGAGTTAAACAAGTTAAGGGTCCTTAGCAAACTAACAAGACGAGAAATCGATGCTTGGTTCGCTGAGAAAAGGCGATCCAGCATAAAGGATGAGCCCAGAGTTTTTATCGAAGAAGAAAGCATTAAGGAAGAGATGGATTCGGAAAATGCTTATGTAAAAGCGGGAGCTGCTCTTGCTAGTAAACTTGGGAAAAAGACCCCACAGCAACTAAACGTGCTTAAAAATTTCTTTGTCCGTAACCAGTGGCCCACAGGGGATGACTATGATAAACTTTCGGAGGAGACTGGTCTTGCAAGATGTGATATCATTGGGTGGTTTGGAGACTCCAGGTACGCTGCTAAAAACAATCATTTGAAGTGGTTTTACCAATATCAAGTGAACGGCAATCTGTCACCTAATGCCGTCAATGGGCAGGGCTTTGTACGAAAGAGAGGACGAGGCCGGCCAAGGGGTAGAGGAAGAGGGAGGCCCAGAGGTCGTCCCAAAGGATCACGAAGAGCAAATAGCTGGGAATGGACACCAGCTCCAGTAAAACACAAGACTGGAAAAGCGTTACTTAAAGACTACTACTTAATGCACAAATATCTTAATGAGGAAGACTTGGATGACCTGGTGGCGAAATCACGGATGGGTTATGAGCAGGTGAGGGAATGGTTTGCAGATCGCCTGCAGAGAGAGGACGCCGGGCTGGATCCATTTGAAATTGAGGAAGAGGAAGATTTTTTGGATGATCAGGACGAAGAAGAAGAAATTGACACTGACGATAGCGATACCTGGGAACCACCCAGACACGTTAAACGGAAACTGTCAAAAATGGAAGACTGACATGTAAGTAAATATGCAAAAAATGCAGCGACACAGTCCAAATACATCCGAGAAATCCAAAGTCTATTTTTGAAGTCAGCACTTGCCAGGAAGAATATAGAAAAAATCCTTTATTGCTCCATAAATGTAATAAAACACTGCAACGTTTCAACCTCCTGTGTATTTTGTTACATTTATGGAAGACTATTTCTTTCGATATTCTTCCTGGTGAGCACGGTCTTCAGATATCAAATTGACATGTAAGTAAAGTCAGTGTAATCCTAGTGCAGTTTCGCACATTGTATTATGGATCATGTATTACTAAGAACTTCACTTTTTACAGTTTTAGGTTCTTTGTCCACTTTAGGGTATGTTCACACATGGCGCTTTTGCTGCGCATTTTATGCTGCATCTTTGGTTTGTTTTACATTTCCAGCATAAGACATTT
>NW_027371893.1:0-21219 GCF_046119375.1 Phyllobates terribilis
GCAATTCTGAAATTTTTAGCTTTTTCCTGTTAATCCTAGCATGATAAAGAAGATTCAGAGTGAGATGCCAGCTCCTTTCATTCAGTCAGTAGCTTCAAACATTTCTGGTATATGAAAAACATGTTTTCAATGGCAAAAATCAATGAATATTGTAAATGCACAAACAGTAATATCTCCACATTGCAAGGTGCAATTCTGAAATTTTTTGCTTTTTCCTGCTAATCCTAGCATGATAAAGAAGATTCAAAGAGAGTGAGATGCCAGCTCCTTTCATTCAGTCAGTAGCTTCAAACATTTCTGGTATATGAAAAACATGTTTTTCAATGGCAAAAATCAATGAATATTGTAAATGCACAAACAGTAATATCTCCACATTGCACGGTGCAATTCTGAAATTTTTAGCTTTTTCCTGTTAATCCTAGCATGATAAAGAAGATTCAAAGAGAGTGAGATGCCAGCTCCTTTCATTCAGTCAGTAGCTTCAAACATTTCTGGTATATGAAAAACATGTTTTTCAATGGCAAAAATCAATGAATATTGTAAATGCACAAACAGTAATATCTCCACATTGCAAGGTGCAATTCTGAAATTTTTTGCTTTTTCCTGTTAATCCTAGCATGATAAAGAAGATTCAAAGAGAGTGAGATGCCAGCTCCTTTCATTCAGTCAGTAGCTTCAAACATTTCTGGTATATGAAAAACATGTTTTTCAATGGCAAAAATCAATGAATATTGTAAATGCACAAACAGTAATATCTCCACATTGCAAGGTGCAATTCTGAAATTTTTTGCTTTTTCCTGCTAATCCTAGCATGATAAAGAAGATTCAAAGAGAGTGAGATGCCAGCTCCTTTCATTCAGTCAGTAGCTTCAAACATTTCTGGTATATGAAAAACATGTTTTTCAATGGCAAAAATCAATGAATATTGTAAATGCACAAACAGTAATATCTCCACATTGCACGGTGCAATTCTGAAATTTTTAGCTTTTTCCTGTTAATCCTAGCATGATAAAGAAGATTCAAAGAGAGTGAGATGCCAGCTCCTTTCATTCAGTCAGTAGCTTCAAACATTTCTGGTATATGAAAAACATGTTTTTCAATGGCAAAAATCAATGAATATTGTAAATGCACAAACAGTAATATCTCCACATTGCAAGGTGCAATTCTGAAATTTTTTGCTTTTTCCTGCTAATCCTAGCATGATAAAGAAGATTCAAAGAGAGTGAGATGCCAGCTCCTTTCATTCAGTCAGTAGCTTCAAACATTTCTGGTATATGAAAAACATGTTTTTCAATGGCAAAAATCAATGAATATTGTAAATGCACAAACAGTAATATCTCCACATTGCACGGTGCAATTCTGAAATTTTTAGCTTTTTCCTGTTAATCCTAGCATGATAAAGAAGATTCAAAGAGAGTGAGATGCCAGCTCCTTTCATTCAGTCAGTAGCTTCAAACATTTCTGGTATATGAAAAACATGTTTTTCAATGGCAAAAATCAATGAATATTGTAAATGCACAAACAGTAATATCTCCACATTGCAAGGTGCAATTCTGAAATTTTTTGCTTTTTCCTGTTAATCCTAGCATGATAAAGAAGATTCAAAGAGAGTGAGATGCCAGCTCTTTTCATTCAGTCAGTAGCTTCAAACATTTCTGGTATATGAAAAACGTTTTTCAATGGCAAAAATCAATGAATATTGTAAATGCACAAACAGTAATATCTCCACATTGCAAGGTGCAATTCTGAAATTTTTTGCTTTTTCCTGCTAATCCTAGCATGATAAAGAAGATTCAAAGAGAGTGAGATGCCAGCTCCTTTCATTCAGTCAGTAGCTTCAAACATTTCTGGTATATGAAAAACATGTTTTTCAATGGCAAAAATCAATGAATATTGTAAATGCACAAACAGTAATATCTCCACATTGCACGGTGCAATTCTGAAATTTTTAGCTTTTTCCTGTTAATCCTAGCATGATAAAGAAGATTCAAAGAGAGTGAGATGCCAGCTCCTTTCATTCAGTCAGTAGCTTCAAACATTTCTGGTATATGAAAAACATGTTTTTCAATGGCAAAAATCAATGAATATTGTAAATGCACAAACAGTAATATCTCCACATTGCAAGGTGCAATTCTGAAATTTTTTGCTTTTTCCTGTTAATCCTAGCATGATAAAGAAGATTCAAAGAGAGTGAGATGCCAGCTCCTTTCATTCAGTCAGTAGCTTCAAACATTTCTGGTATATGAAAAACATGTTTTTCAATGGCAAAAATCAATGAATATTGTAAATGCACAAACAGTAATATCTCCACATTGCAAGGTGCAATTCTGAAATTTTTTGCTTTTTCCTGCTAATCCTAGCATGATAAAGAAGATTCAAAGAGAGTGAGATGCCAGCTCCTTTCATTCAGTCAGTAGCTTCAAACATTTCTGGTATATGAAAAACATGTTTTTCAATGGCAAAAATCAATGAATATTGTAAATGCACAAACAGTAATATCTCCACATTGCAAGGTGCAATTCTGAAATTTTTTGCTTTTTCCTGTTAATCCTAGCATGATAAAGAAGATTCAAAGAGAGTGAGATGCCAGCTCCTTTCATTCAGTCAGTAGCTTCAAACATTTCTGGTATATGAAAAACATGTTTTTCAATGGCAAAAATCAATGAATATTGTAAATGCACAAACAGTAATATCTCCACATTGCAAGGTGCAATTCTGAAATTTTTTGCTTTTTCCTGCTAATCCTAGCATGATAAAGAAGATTCAAAGAGAGTGAGATGCCAGCTCCTTTCATTCAGTCAGTAGCTTCAAACATTTCTGGTATATGAAAAACATGTTTTTCAATGGCAAAAATCAATGAATATTGTAAATGCACAAACAGTAATATCTCCATATTGCACAGTGCAATTCTGAAATTTTTAGCTTTTTCCTGTTAATCCTAGCATGATAAAGAAGATTCAAAGAGAGTGAGATGCCAGCTCCTTTCATTCAGTCAGTAGCTTCAAACATTTCTGGTATATGAAAAACATGTTTTTCAATGGCAAAAATCAATGAATATTGTAAATGCACAAACAGTAATATCTCCACATTGCAAGGTGCAATTCTGAAATTTTTTGCTTTTTCCTGCTAATCCTAGCATGATAAAGAAGATTCAAAGAGAGTGAGATGCCAGCTCCTTTCATTCAGTCAGTAGCTTCAAACATTTCTGGTATATGAAAAACATGTTTTTCAATGGCAAAAATCAATGAATATTGTAAATGCACAAACAGTAATATCTCCACATTGCACGGTGCAATTCTGAAATTTTTAGCTTTTTCCTGTTAATCCTAGCATGATAAAGAAGATTCAAAGAGAGTGAGATGCCAGCTCCTTTCATTCAGTCAGTAGCTTCAAACATTTCTGGTATATGAAAAACATGTTTTTCAATGGCAAAAATCAATGAATATTGTAAATGCACAAACAGTAATATCTCCACATTGCACGGTGCAATTCTGAAATTTTTAGCTTTTTCCTGTTAATCCTAGCATGATAAAGAAGATTCAAAGAGAGTGAGATGCCAGCTCCTTTCATTCAGTCATTAGCTTCAAACATTTCTGGTATATGAAAAACATGTTTTTCAATGGCAAAAATCAATGAATATTGTAAATGCACAAACAGTAATATCTCCACATTGCACGGTGCAATTCTGAAATTTTTAGCTTTTTCCTGTTAATCCTAGCATGATAAAGAAGATTCAAAGAGAGTGAGATGCCAGCTCCTTTCATTCAGTCAGTAGCTTCAAACATTTCTGGTATATGAAAAACATGTTTTTCAATGGCAAAAATCAATGAATATTGTAAATGCACAAACAGTAATATCTCCACATTGCAAGGTGCAATTCTGAAATTTTTTGCTTTTTCCTGTTAATCCTAGCATGATAAAGAAGATTCAAAGAGAGTGAGATGCCAGCTCCTTTCATTCAGTCAGTAGCTTCAAACATTTCTGGTATATGAAAAACATGTTTTTCAATGGCAAAAATCAATGAATATTGTAAATGCACAAACAGTAATATCTCCACATTGCAAGGTGCAATTCTGAAATTTTTTGCTTTTTCCTGTTAATCCTAGCATGATAAAGAAGATTCAAAGAGAGTGAGATGCCAGCTCCTTTCATTCAGTCAGTAGCTTCAAACATTTCTGGTATATGAAAAACATGTTTTTCAATGGCAAAAATCAATGAATATTGTAAATGCACAAACAGTAATATCTCCACATTGCACGGAGCAATTCTGAAATTTTTAGCTTTTTCCTGTTAATCCTAGCATGATAAAGAAGATTCAAAGAGAGTGAGATGCCAGCTCCTTTCATTCAGTCAGTAGCTTCAAACATTTCTGGTATATGAAAAACATGTTTTTCAATGGCAAAAATCAATGAATATTGTAAATGCACAAACAGTAATATCTCCACATTGCAAGGTGCAATTCTGAAATTTTTTGCTTTTTCCTGCTAATCCTAGCATGATAAAGAAGATTCAAAGAGAGTGAGATGCCAGCTCCTTTCATTCAGTCAGTAGCTTCAAACATTTCTGGTATATGAAAAACATGTTTTTCAATGGCAAAAATCAATGAATATTGTAAATGCACAAACAGTAATATCTCCACATTGCACGGTGCAATTCTGAAATTTTTAGCTTTTTCCTGTTAATCCTAGCATGATAAAGAAGATTCAAAGAGAGTGAGATGCCAGCTCCTTTCATTCAGTCAGTAGCTTCAAACATTTCTGGTATATGAAAAACATGTTTTTCAATGGCAAAAATCAATGAATATTGTAAATGCACAAACAGTAATATCTCCACATTGCAAGGTGCAATTCTGAAATTTTTTGCTTTTTCCTGTTAATCCTAGCATGATAAAGAAGATTCAAAGAGAGTGAGATGCCAGCTCCTTTCATTCAGTCAGTAGCTTCAAACATTTCTGGTATATGAAAAACATGTTTTTCAATGGCAAAAATCAATGAATATTGTAAATGCACAAACAGTAATATCTCCACATTGCAAGGTGCAATTCTGAAATTTTTTGCTTTTTCCTGCTAATCCTAGCATGATAAAGAAGATTCAAAGAGAGTGAGATGCCAGCTCCTTTCATTCAGTCAGTAGCTTCAAACATTTCTGGTATATGAAAAACATGTTTTTCAATGGCAAAAATCAATGAATATTGTAAATGCACAAACAGTAATATCTCCACATTGCACGGTGCAATTCTGAAATTTTTAGCTTTTTCCTGTTAATCCTAGCATGATAAAGAAGATTCAAAGAGAGTGAGATGCCAGCTCCTTTCATTCAGTCAGTAGCTTCAAACATTTCTGGTATATGAAAAACATGTTTTTCAATGGCAAAAATCAATGAATATTGTAAATGCACAAACAGTAATATCTCCACATTGCAAGGTGCAATTCTGAAATTTTTTGCTTTTTCCTGCTAATCCTAGCATGATAAAGAAGATTCAAAGAGAGTGAGATGCCAGCTCCTTTCATTCAGTCAGTAGCTTCAAACATTTCTGGTATATGAAAAACATGTTTTTCAATGGCAAAAATCAATGAATATTGTAAATGCACAAACAGTAATATCTCCACATTGCACGGTGCAATTCTGAAATTTTTAGCTTTTTCCTGTTAATCCTAGCATGATAAAGAAGATTCAAAGAGAGTGAGATGCCAGCTCCTTTCATTCAGTCATTAGCTTCAAACATTTCTGGTATATGAAAAACATGTTTTTCAATGGCAAAAATCAATGAATATTGTAAATGCACAAACAGTAATATCTCCACATTGCACGGTGCAATTCTGAAATTTTTAGCTTTTTCCTGTTAATCCTAGCATGATAAAGAAGATTCAAAGAGAGTGAGATGCCAGCTCCTTTCATTCAGTCAGTAGCTTCAAACATTTCTGGTATATGAAAAACATGTTTTTCAATGGCAAAAATCAATGAATATTGTAAATGCACAAACAGTAATATCTCCACATTGCAAGGTGCAATTCTGAAATTTTTTGCTTTTTCCTGCTAATCCTAGCATGATAAAGAAGATTCAAAGAGAGTGAGATGCCAGCTCCTTTCATTCAGTCAGTAGCTTCAAACATTTCTGGTATATGAAAAACATGTTTTTCAATGGCAAAAATCAATGAATATTGTAAATGCACAAACAGTAATATCTCCACATTGCACGGTGCAATTCTGAAATTTTTTGCTTTTTCCTGTTAATCCTAGCATGATAAAGAAGATTCAAAGAGAGTGAGATGCCAGCTCCTTTCATTCAGTCAGTAGCTTCAAACATTTCTGGTATATGAAAAACATGTTTTTCCATGGCAAAAATCAATGAATATTGTAAATGCACAAACAGTAATATCTCCACATTGCAAGGTGCAATTCTGAAATTTTTTGCTTTTTCCTGCTAATCCTAGCATGATAAAGAAGATTCAAAGAGAGTGAGATGCCAGCTCCTTTCATTCAGTCAGTAGCTTCAAACATTTCTGGTATATGAAAAACATGTTTTTCAATGGCAAAAATCAATGAATATTGTAAATGCACAAACAGTAATATCTCCACATTGCACGGTGCAATTCTGAAATTTTTAGCTTTTTCCTGTTAATCCTAGCATGATAAAGAAGATTCAAAGAGAGTGAGATGCCAGCTCCTTTCATTCAGTCAGTAGCTTCAAACATTTCTGGTATATGAAAAACATGTTTTTCAATTGCAAAAATCAATGAATATTGTAAATGCACAAACAGTAATATCTCCACATTGCAAGGTGCAATTCTGAAATTTTTTGCTTTTTCCTGTTAATCCTAGCATGATAAAGAAGATTCAAAGAGAGTGAGATGCCAGCTCCTTTCATTCAGTCAGTAGCTTCAAACATTTCTGGTATATGAAAAACATGTTTTTCAATGGCAAAAATCAATGAATATTGTAAATGCACAAACAGTAATATCTCCACATTGCAAGGTGCAATTCTGAAATTTTTTGCTTTTTCCTGCTAATCCTAGCATGATAAAGAAGATTCAAAGAGAGTGAGATGCCAGCTCCTTTCATTCAGTCAGTAGCTTCAAACATTTCTGGTATATGAAAAACATGTTTTTCAATGGCAAAAATCAATGAATATTGTAAATGCACAAACAGTAATATCTCCACATTGCACGGTGCAATTCTGAAATTTTTAGCTTTTTCCTGTTAATCCTAGCATGATAAAGAAGATTCAAAGAGAGTGAGATGCCAGCTCCTTTCATTCAGTCAGTAGCTTCAAACATTTCTGGTATATGAAAAACATGTTTTTCAATGGCAAAAATCAATGAATATTGTAAATGCACAAACAGTAATATCTCCACATTGCAAGGTGCAATTCTGAAATTTTTTGCTTTTTCCTGCTAATCCTAGCATGATAAAGAAGATTCAAAGAGAGTGAGATGCCAGCTCCTTTCATTCAGTCAGTAGCTTCAAACATTTCTGGTATATGAAAAACATGTTTTTCAATGGCAAAAATCAATGAATATTGTAAATGCACAAACAGTAATATCTCCACATTGCACGGTGCAATTCTGAAATTTTTAGCTTTTTCCTGTTAATCCTAGCATGATAAAGAAGATTCAAAGAGAGTGAGATGCCAGCTCCTTTCATTCAGTCAGTAGCTTCAAACATTTCTGGTATATGAAAAACATGTTTTTCAATGGCAAAAATCAATGAATATTGTAAATGCACAAACAGTAATATCTCCACATTGCAAGGTGCAATTCTGAAATTTTTTGCTTTTTCCTGTTAATCCTAGCATGATAAAGAAGATTCAAAGAGAGTGAGATGCCAGCTCCTTTCATTCAGTCAGTAGCTTCAAACATTTCTGGTATATGAAAAACATGTTTTTCAATGGCAAAAATCAATGAATATTGTAAATGCACAAACAGTAATATCTCCACATTGCACGGTGCAATTCTGAAATTTTTAGCTTTTTCCTGTTAATCCTAGCATGATAAAGAAGATTCAAAGAGAGTGAGATGCCAGCTCCTTTCATTCAGTCAGTAGCTTCAAACATTTCTGGTATATGAAAAACATGTTTTTCAATGGCAAAAATCAATGAATATTGTAAATGCACAAACAGTAATATCTCCACATTGCAAGGTGCAATTCTGAAATTTTTTGCTTTTTCCTGTTAATCCTAGCATGATAAAGAAGATTCAAAGAGAGTGAGATGCCAGCTCCTTTCATTCAGTCAGTAGCTTCAAACATTTCTGGTATATGAAAAACATGTTTTTCAATGGCAAAAATCAATGAATATTGTAAATGCACAAACAGTAATATCTCCACATTGCACGGTGCAATTCTGAAATTTTTAGCTTTTTCCTGTTAATCCTAGCATGATAAAGAAGATTCAAAGAGAGTGAGATGCCAGCTCCTTTCATTCAGTCAGTAGCTTCAAACATTTCTGGTATATGAAAAACATGTTTTTCAATGGCAAAAATCAATGAATATTGTAAATGCACAAACAGTAATATCTCCACATTGCAAGGTGCAATTCTGAAATTTTTTGCTTTTTCCTGTTAATCCTAGCATGATAAAGAAGATTCAAAGAGAGTGAGATGCCAGCTCCTTTCATTCAGTCAGTAGCTTCAAACATTTCTGGTATATGAAAAACATGTTTTTCAATGGCAAAAATCAATGAATATTGTAAATGCACAAACAGTAATATCTCCACATTGCACGGTGCAATTCTGAAATTTTTAGCTTTTTCCTGTTAATCCTAGCATGATAAAGAAGATTCAAAGAGAGTGAGATGCCAGCTCCTTTCATTCAGTCAGTAGCTTCAAACATTTCTGGTATATGAAAAACATGTTTTTCAATGGCAAAAATCAATGAATATTGTAAATGCACAAACAGTAATATCTCCACATTGCAAGGTGCAATTCTGAAATTTTTTGCTTTTTCCTGTTAATCCTAGCATGATAAAGAAGATTCAAAGAGAGTGAGATGCCAGCTCCTTTCATTCAGTCAGTAGCTTCAAACATTTCTGGTATATGAAAAACATGTTTTTCAATGGCAAAAATCAATGAATATTGTAAATGCACAAACAGTAATATCTCCACATTGCAAGGTGCAATTCTGAAATTTTTTGCTTTTTCCTGCTAATCCTAGCATGATAAAGAAGATTCAAAGAGAGTGAGATGCCAGCTCCTTTCATTCAGTCAGTAGCTTCAAACATTTCTGGTATATGAAAAACATGTTTTTCAATGGCAAAAATCAATGAATATTGTAAATGCACAAACAGTAATATCTCCACATTGCACGGTGCAATTCTGAAATTTTTAGCTTTTTCCTGTTAATCCTAGCATGATAAAGAAGATTCAAAGAGAGTGAGATGCCAGCTCCTTTCATTCAGTCAGTAGCTTCAAACATTTCTGGTATATGAAAAACATGTTTTTCAATGGCAAAAATCAATGAATATTGTAAATGCACAAACAGTAATATCTCCACATTGCAAGGTGCAATTCTGAAATTTTTTGCTTTTTCCTGCTAATCCTAGCATGATAAAGAAGATTCAAAGAGAGTGAGATGCCAGCTCCTTTCATTCAGTCAGTAGCTTCAAACATTTCTGGTATATGAAAAACATGTTTTTCAATGGCAAAAATCAATGAATATTGTAAATGCACAAACAGTAATATCTCCACATTGCACGGTGCAATTCTGAAATTTTTAGCTTTTTCCTGTTAATCCTAGCATGATAAAGAAGATTCAAAGAGAGTGAGATGCCAGCTCCTTTCATTCAGTCAGTAGCTTCAAACATTTCTGGTATATGAAAAACATGTTTTTCAATGGCAAAAATCAATGAATATTGTAAATGCACAAACAGTAATATCTCCACATTGCAAGGTGCAATTCTGAAATTTTTTGCTTTTTCCTGTTAATCCTAGCATGATAAAGAAGATTCAAAGAGAGTGAGATGCCAGCTCCTTTCATTCAGTCAGTAGCTTCAAACATTTCTGGTATATGAAAAACATGTTTTTCAATGGCAAAAATCAATGAATATTGTAAATGCACAAACAGTAATATCTCCACATTGCAAGGTGCAATTCTGAAATTTTTTGCTTTTTCCTGCTAATCCTAGCATGATAAAGAAGATTCAAAGAGAGTGAGATGCCAGCTCCTTTCATTCAGTCAGTAGCTTCAAACATTTCTGGTATATGAAAAACATGTTTTTCAATGGCAAAAATCAATGAATATTGTAAATGCACAAACAGTAATATCTCCACATTGCACGGTGCAATTCTGAAATTTTTAGCTTTTTCCTGTTAATCCTAGCATGATAAAGAAGATTCAAAGAGAGTGAGATGCCAGCTCCTTTCATTCAGTCAGTAGCTTCAAACATTTCTGGTATATGAAAAACATGTTTTTCAATGGCAAAAATCAATGAATATTGTAAATGCACAAACAGTAATATCTCCACATTGCAAGGTGCAATTCTGAAATTTTTTGCTTTTTCCTGCTAATCCTAGCATGATAAAGAAGATTCAAAGAGAGTGAGATGCCAGCTCCTTTCATTCAGTCAGTAGCTTCAAACATTTCTGGTATATGAAAAACATGTTTTTCAATGGCAAAAATCAATGAATATTGTAAATGCACAAACAGTAATATCTCCACATTGCACGGTGCAATTCTGAAATTTTTAGCTTTTTCCTGTTAATCCTAGCATGATAAAGAAGATTCAAAGAGAGTGAGATGCCAGCTCCTTTCATTCAGTCATTAGCTTCAAACATTTCTGGTATATGAAAAACATTTTTTTCAATGGCAAAAATCAATGAATATTGTAAATGCACAAACAGTAATATCTCCACATTGCACGGTGCAATTCTGAAATTTTTAGCTTTTTCCTGTTAATCCTAGCATGATAAAGAAGATTCAAAGAGAGTGAAATGCCAGCTCCTTTCATTCAGTCAGTAGCTTCAAACATTTCTGGTATATGAAAAACGTTTTTCAATGGCAAAAATCAATGAATATTGTAAATGCACAAACAGTAATATCTCCACATTGCAAGGTGCAATTCTGAAATTTTTTTCTTTTTCCTGTTAATCCTAGCATGATAAAGAAGATTCAAAGAGAGTGAGATGCCAGCTCCTTTCATTCAGTCAGTAGCTTCAAACATTTCTGGTATATGAAAAACAATGTTTTTCAATGGCAAAAATCAATGAATATTGTAAATGCACAAACAGTAATATCTCCACATTGCAAGGTGCAATTCTGAAATTTTTTGCTTTTTCCTGCTAATCCTAGCATGATAAAGAAGATTCAAAGAGAGTGAGATGCCAGCTCCTTTCATTCAGTCAGTAGCTTCAAACATTTCTGGTATATGAAAAACATGTTTTTCAATGGCAAAAATCAATGAATATTGTAAATGCACAAACAGTAATATCTCCACATTGCACGGTGCAATTCTGAAATTTTTAGCTTTTTCCTGTTAATCCTAGCATGATAAAGAAGATTCAAAGAGAGTGAGATGCCAGCTCCTTTCATTCACTCAGTAGCTTCAAACATTTCTGGTATATGAAAAACATGTTTTTCAATGGCAAAAATCAATGAATATTGTAAATGCACAAACAGTAATATCTCCACATTGCAAGGTGCAATTCTGAAATTTTTTGCTTTTTCCTGCTAATCCTAGCATGATAAAGAAGATTCAAAGAGAGTGAGATGCCAGCTCCTTTCATTCAGTCAGTAGCTTCAAACATTTCTGGTATATGAAAAACATGTTTTTCAATGGCAAAAATCAATGAATATTGTAAATGCACAAACAGTAATATCTCCACATTGCACGGTGCAATTCTGAAATTTTTAGCTTTTTCCTGTTAATCCTAGCATGATAAAGAAGATTCAAAGAGAGTGAGATGCCAGCTCCTTTCATTCAGTCAGTAGCTTCAAACATTTCTGGTATATGAAAAACATGTTTTTCAATGGCAAAAATCAATGAATATTGTAAATGCACAAACAGTAATATCTCCACATTGCAAGGTGCAATTCTGAATTTTTTTGCTTTTTCCTGTTAATCCTAGCATGATAAAGAAGATTCAAAGAGAGTGAGATGCCAGCTCCTTTCATTCAGTCAGTAGCTTCAAACATTTCTGGTATATGAAAAACATGTTTTTCAATGGCAAAAATCAATGAATATTGTAAATGCACAAACAGTAATATCTCCACATTGCAAGGTGCAATTCTGAAATTTTTTGCTTTTTCCTGCTAATCCTAGCATGATAAAGAAGATTCAAAGAGAGTGAGATGCCAGCTCCTTTCATTCAGTCAGTAGCTTCAAACATTTCTGGTATATGAAAAACATGTTTTTCAATGGCAAAAATCAATGAATATTGTAAATGCACAAACAGTAATATCTCCACATTGCACGGTGCAATTCTGAAATTTTTAGCTTTTTCCTGTTAATCCTAGCATGATAAAGAAGATTCAAAGAGAGTGAGATGCCAGCTCCTTTCATTCAGTCAGTAGCTTCAAACATTTCTGGTATATGAAAAACATGTTTTTCAATGGCAAAAATCAATGAATATTGTAAATGCACAAACAGTAATATCTCCACATTGCAAGGGGCAATTCTGAAATTTTTTGCTTTTTCCTGCTAATCCTAGCATGATAAAGAAGATTCAAAGAGAGTGAGATGCCAGCTCCTTTCATTCAGTCAGTAGCTTCAAACATTTCTGGTATATGAAAAACATGTTTTTCAATGGCAAAAATCAATGAATATTGTAAATGCACAAACAGTAATATCTCCACATTGCACGGTGCAATTCTGAAATTTTTAGCTTTTTCCTGTTAATCCTAGCATGATAAAGAAGATTCAAAGAGAGTGAGATGCCAGCTCCTTTCATTCAGTCAGTAGCTTCAAACATTTCTGGTATATGAAAAACATGTTTTTCAATGGCAAAAATCAATGAATATTGTAAATGCACAAACAGTAATATCTCCACATTGCAAGGTGCAATTCTGAAATTTTTTGCTTTTTCCTGTTAATCCTAGCATGATAAAGAAGATTCAAAGAGAGTGATATGCCAGCTCCTTTCATTCAGTCAGTAGCTTCAAACATTTCTGGTATATGAAAAACATGTTTTTCAATGGCAAAAATCAATGAATATTGTAAATGCACAAACAGTAATATCTCCACATTGCACGGTGCAATTCTGAAATTTTTAGCTTTTTCCTGTTAATCCTAGCATGATAAAGAAGATTCAAAGAGAGTGAGATGCCAGCTCCTTTCATTCAGTCAGTAGCTTCAAACATTTCTGGTATATGAAAAACATGTTTTTCAATGGCAAAAATCAATGAATATTGTAAATGCACAAACAGTAATATCTCCACATTGCAAGGTGCAATTCTGAAATTTTTTGCTTTTTCCTGCTAATCCTAGCATGATAAAGAAGATTCAAAGAGAGTGAGATGCCAGCTCCTTTCATTCAGTCAGTAGCTTCAAACATTTCTGGTATATGAAAAACGCTTTTCAATGGCAAAAATCAATGAATATTGTAAATGCACAAACAGTAATATCTCCACATTGCACGGTGCAATTCTGAAATTTTTAGCTTTTTCCTGTTAATCCTAGCATGATAAAGAAGATTCAAAGAGAGTGAGATGCCAGCTCCTTTCATTCAGTCAGTAGCTTCAAACATTTCTGGTATATGAAAAACATGTTTTTCAATGGCAAAAATCAATGAATATTGTAAATGCACAAACAGTAATATCTCCACATTGCAAGGTGCAATTCTGAAATTTTTTGCTTTTTCCTGCTAATCCTAGCATGATAAAGAAGATTCAAAGAGAGTGAGATGCCAGCTCCTTTCATTCAGTCAGTAGCTTCAAACATTTCTGGTATATGAAAAACATGTTTTTCAATGGCAAAAATCAATGAATATTGTAAATGCACAAACAGTAATATCTCCACATTGCACGGTGCAATTCTGAAATTTTTAGCTTTTTCCTGTTAATCCTAGCATGATAAAGAAGATTCAAAGAGAGTGAGATGCCAGCTCCTTTCATTCAGTCAGTAGCTTCAAACATTTCTGGTATATGAAAAACATGTTTTTCAATGGCAAAAATCAATGAATATTGTAAATGCACAAACAGTAATATCTCCACATTGCAAGGTGCAATTCTGAAATTTTTTGCTTTTTCCTGTTAATCCTAGCATGATAAAGAAGATTCAAAGAGAGTGAGATGCCAGCTCCTTTCATTCAGTCAGTAGCTTCAAACATTTCTGGTATATGAAAAACATGTTTTTCAATGGCAAAAATCAATGAATATTGTAAATGCACAAACAGTAATATCTCCACATTGCAAGGTGCAATTCTGAAATTTTTTGCTTTTTCCTGCTAATCCTAGCATGATAAAGAAGATTCAAAGAGAGTGAGATGCCAGCTCCTTTCATTCAGTCAGTAGCTTCAAACATTTCTGGTATATGAAAAACATGTTTTTCAATGGCAAAAATCAATGAATATTGTAAATGCACAAACAGTAATATCTCCACATTGCACGGTGCAATTCTGAAATTTTTAGCTTTTTCCTGTTAATCCTAGCATGATAAAGAAGATTCAAAGAGAGTGAGATGCCAGCTCCTTTCATTCAGTCAGTAGCTTCAAACATTTCTGGTATATGAAAAACATGTTTTTCAATGGCAAAAATCAATGAATATTGTAAATGCACAAACAGTAATATCTCCACATTGCAAGGTGCAATTCTGAAATTTTTTGCTTTTTCCTGCTAATCCTAGCATGATAAAGAAGATTCAAAGAGAGTGAGATGCCAGCTCCTTTCATTCAGTCAGTAGCTTCAAACATTTCTGGTATATCAAAAACATGTTTTTCAATGGCAAAAATCAATGAATATTGTAAATGCACAAACAGTAATATCTCCACATTGCACGGTGCAATTCTGAAATTTTTAGCTTTTTCCTGTTAATCCTAGCATGATAAAGAAGATTCAAAGAGAGTGAGATGCCAGCTCCTTTCATTCAGTCATTAGCTTCAAACATTTCTGGTATATGAAAAACATGTTTTTCAATGGCAAAAATCAATGAATATTGTAAATGCACAAACAGTAATATCTCCACATTGCACGGTGCAATTCTGAAATTTTTAGCTTTTTCCTGTTAATCCTAGCATGATAAAGAAGATTCAAAGAGAGTGAGATGCCAGCTCCTTTCATTCAGTCAGTAGCTTCAAACATTTCTGGTATATGAAAAACATGTTTTTCAATGGCAAAAATCAATGAATATTGTAAATGCACAAACAGTAATATCTCCACATTGCAAGGTGCAATTCTGAAATTTTTTGCTTTTTCCTGTTAATCCTAGCATGATAAAGAAGATTCAAAGAGAGTGAGATGCCAGCTCCTTTCATTCAGTCAGTAGCTTCAAACATTTCTGGTATATGAAAAACATGTTTTTCAATGGCAAAAATCAATGAATATTGTAAATGCACAAACAGTAATATCTCCACATTGCAAGGTGCAATTCTGAAATTTTTTGCTTTTTCCTGCTAATCCTAGCATGATAAAGAAGATTCAAAGAGAGTGAGATGCCAGCTCCTTTCATTCAGTCAGTAGCTTCAAACATTTCTGGTATATGAAAAACATGTTTTTCAATGGCAAAAATCAATGAATATTGTAAATGCACAAACAGTAATATCTCCACATTGCACGGTGCAATTCTGAAATTTTTAGCTTTTTCCTGTTAATCCTAGCATGATAAAGAAGATTCAAAGAGAGTGAGATGCCAGCTCCTTTCATTCAGTCAGTAGCTTCAAACATTTCTGGTATATGAAAAACATGTTTTTCAATGGCAAAAATCAATGAATATTGTAAATGCACAAACAGTAATATCTCCACATTGCAAGGTGCAATTCTGAAATTTTTTGCTTTTTCCTGCTAATCCTAGCATGATAAAGAAGATTCAAAGAGAGTGAGATGCCAGCTCCTTTCATTCAGTCAGTAGCTTCAAACATTTCTGGTATATGAAAAACATGTTTTTCAATGGCAAAAATCAATGAATATTGTAAATGCACAAACAGTAATATCTCCACATTGCACGGTGCAATTCTGAAATTTTTAGCTTTTTCCTGTTAATCCTAGCATGATAAAGAAGATTCAAAGAGAGTGAGATGCCAGCTCCTTTCATTCAGTCAGTAGCTTCAAACATTTCTGGTATATGAAAAACATGTTTTTCAATGGCAAAAATCAATGAATATTGTAAATGCACAAACAGTAATATCTCCACATTGCAAGGTGCAATTCTGAAATTTTTTGCTTTTTCCTGTTAATCCTAGCATGATAAAGAAGATTCAAAGAGAGTGAGATGCCAGCTCCTTTCATTCAGTCAGTAGCTTCAAACATTTCTGGTATATGAAAAACATGTTTTTCAATGGCAAAAATCAATGAATATTGTAAATGCACAAACAGTAATATCTCCACATTGCAAGGTGCAATTCTGAAATTTTTTGCTTTTTCCTGCTAATCCTAGCATGATAAAGAAAATTCAAAGAGAGTGAGATGCCAGCTCCTTTCATTCAGTCAGTAGCTTCAAACATTTCTGGTATATGAAAAACATGTTTTTCAATGGCAAAAATCAATGAATATTGTAAATGCACAAACAGTAATATCTCCACATTGCACGGTGCAATTCTGAAATTTTTAGCTTTTTCCTGTTAATCCTAGCATGATAAAGAAGATTCAAAGAGAGTGAGATGCCAGCTCCTTTCATTCAGTCAGTAGCTTCAAACATTTCTGGTATATGAAAAACATGTTTTTCAATGGCAAAAATCAATGAATATTGTAAATGCACAAACAGTAATATCTCCACATTGCAAGGTGCAATTCTGAAATTTTTTGCTTTTTCCTGTTAATCCTAGCATGATAAAGAAGATTCAAAGAGAGTGAGATGCCAGCTCCTTTCATTCAGTCAGTAGCTTCAAACATTTCTGGTATATGAAAAACGTTTTTCAATGGCAAAAATCAATGAATATTGTAAATGCACAAACAGTAATATCTCCACATTGCAAGGTGCAATTCTGAAATTTTTTGCTTTTTCCTGCTAATCCTAGCATGATAAAGAAGATTCAAAGAGAGTGAGATGCCAGCTCCTTTCATTCAGTCAGTAGCTTCAAACATTTCTGGTATATGAAAAACATGTTTTTCAATGGCAAAAATCAATGAATATTGTAAATGCACAAACAGTAATATCTCCACATTGCACGGTGCAATTCTGAAATTTTTAGCTTTTTCCTGTTAATCCTAGCATGATAAAGAAGATTCAAAGAGAGTGAGATGCCAGCTCCTTTCATTCAGTCAGTAGCTTCAAACATTTCTGGTATATGAAAAACATGTTTTTCAATGGCAAAAATCAATGAATATTGTAAATGCACAAACAGTAATATCTCCACATTGCACGGTGCAATTCTGAAATTTTTAGCTTTTTCCTGTTAATCCTAGCATGATAAAGAAGATTCAAAGAGAGTGAGATGCCAGCTCCTTTCATTCAGTCAGTAGCTTCAAACATTTCTGGTATATGAAAAACATGTTTTTCAATGGCAAAAATCAATGAATATTGTAAATGCACAAACAGTAATATCTCCACATTGCAAGGTGCAATTCTGAATTTTTTTGCTTTTTCCTGCTAATCCTAGCATGATAAAGAAGATTCAAAGAGAGTGAGATGCCAGCTCCTTTCATTCAGTCAGTAGCTTCAAACATTTCTGGTATATGAAAAACATGTTTTTCAATGGCAAAAATCAATGAATATTGTAAATGCACAAACAGTAATATCTCCACATTGCACGGTGCAATTCTGAAATTTTTAGCTTTTTCCTGTTAATCCTAGCATGATAAAGAAGTTTCAAAGAGAGTGAGATGCCAGCTCCTTTCATTCAGTCAGTAGCTTCAAACATTTCTGGTATATGAAAAACATGTTTTTCAATGGCAAAAATCAATGAATATTGTAAATGCACAAACAGTAATATCTCCACATTGCAAGGTGCAATTCTGAAATTTTTTGCTTTTTCCTGCTAATCCTAGCATGATAAAGAAGATTCAAAGAGAGTGAGATGCCAGCTCCTTTCATTCAGTCAGTAGCTTCAAACATTTCTGGTATATGAAAAACATGTTTTTCAATGGCAAAAATCAATGAATATTGTAAATGCACAAACAGTAATATCTCCACATTGCAAGGTGCAATTCTGAAATTTTTTGCTTTTTCCTGCTAATCCTAGCATGATAAAGAAGATTCAAAGAGAGTGAGATGCCAGCTCCTTTCATTCAGTCAGTAGCTTCAAACATTTCTGGTATATGAAAAACATGTTTTTCAATGGCAAAAATCAATGAATATTGTAAATGCACAAACAGTAATATCTCCACATTGCACGGTGCAATTCTGAAATTTTTAGCTTTTTCCTGTTAATCCTAGCATGATAAAGAAGATTCAAAGAGAGTGAGATGCCAGCTCCTTTCATTCAGTCAGTAGCTTCAAACATTTCTGGTATATGAAAAACATGTTTTTCAATGGCAAAAATCAATGAATATTGTAAATGCACAAACAGTAATATCTCCACATTGCAAGGTGCAATTCTGAAATTTTTTGCTTTTTCCTGCTAATCCTAGCATGATAAAGAAGATTCAAAGAGAGTGAGATGCCAGCTCCTTTCATTCAGTCAGTAGCTTCAAACATTTCTGGTATATGAAAAACATGTTTTTCAATGGCAAAAATCAATGAATATTGTAAATGCACAAACAGTAATATCTCCACATTGCACGGTGCAATTCTGAAATTTTTAGCTTTTTCCTGTTAATCCTAGCATGATAAAGAAGATTCAAAGAGAGTGAGATGCCAGCTCCTTTCATTCAGTCAGTAGCTTCAAACATTTCTGGTATATGAAAAACATGTTTTTCAATGGCAAAAATCAATGAATATTGTAAATGCACAAACAGTAATATCTCCACATTGCAAGGTGCAATTCTGAAATTTTTTGCTTTTTCCTGTTAATCCTAGCATGATAAAGAAGATTCAAAGAGAGTGAGATGCCAGCTCCTTTCATTCAGTCAGTAGCTTCAAACATTTCTGGTATATGAAAAACATGTTTTTCAATGGCAAAAATCAATGAATATTGTAAATGCACAAACAGTAATATCTCCACATTGCAAGGTGCAATTCTGAAATTTTTTGCTTTTTCCTGCTAATCCTAGCATGATAAAGAAGATTCAAAGAGAGTGAGATGCCAGCTCCTTTCATTCAGTCAGTAGCTTCAAACATTTCTGGTATATGAAAAACATGTTTTTCAATGGCAAAAATCAATGAATATTGTAAATGCACAAACAGTAATATCTCCACATTGCACGGTGCAATTCTGAAATTTTTAGCTTTTTCCTGTTAATCCTAGCATGATAAAGAAGATTCAAAGAGAGTGAGATGCCAGCTCCTTTCATTCAGTCAGTAGCTTCAAACATTTCTGGTATATGAAAAACATGTTTTTCAATGGCAAAAATCAATGAATATTGTAAATGCACAAACAGTAATATCTCCACATTGCAAGGTGCAATTCTGAAATTTTTTGCTTTTTCCTGCTAATCCTAGCATGATAAAGAAGATTCAAAGAGAGTGAGATGCCAGCTCCTTTCATTCAGTCAGTAGCTTCAAACATTTCTGGTATATGAAAAACATGTTTTTCAATGGCAAAAATCAATGAATATTGTAAATGCACAAACAGTAATATCTCCACATTGCACGGTGCAATTCTGAAATTTTTAGCTTTTTCCTGTTAATCCTAGCATGATAAAGAAGATTCAAAGAGAGTGAGATGCCAGCTCCTTTCATTCAGTCATTAGCTTCAAACATTTCTGGTATATGAAAAACATGTTTTTCAATGGCAAAAATCAATGAATATTGTCCACATTGCACGGTGCAATTCTGAAATTTTTAGCTTTTTCCTGTTAATCCTAGCATGATAAAGAAGATTCAAAGAGAGTGAGATGCCAGCTCCTTTCATTCAGTCAGTAGCTTCAAACATTTCTGGTATATGAAAAACATGTTTTTCAATGGCAAAAATCAATGAATATTGTAAATGCACAAACAGTAATATCTCCACATTGCAAGGTGCAATTCTGAAATTTTTTGCTTTTTCCTGCTAATCCTAGCATGATAAAGAAGATTCAAAGAGAGTGAGATGCCAGCTCCTTTCATTCAGTCAGTAGCTTCAAACATTTCTGGTATATGAAAAACATGTTTTTCAATGGCAAAAATCAATGAATATTGTAAATGCACAAACAGTAATATCTCCACATTGCACGGTGCAATTCTGAAATTTTTAGCTTTTTCCTGTTAATCCTAGCATGATAAAGAAGATTCAAAGAGAGTGAGATGCCAGCTCCTTTCATTCAGTCAGTAGCTTCAAACATTTCTGGTATATGAAAAACATGTTTTTCAATGGCAAAAATCAATGAATATTGTAAATGCACAAACAGTAATATCTCCACATTGCAAGGTGCAATTCTGAAATTTTTTGCTTTTTCCTGCTAATCCTAGCATGATAAAGAAGATTCAAAGAGAGTGAGATGCCAGCTCCTTTCATTCAGTCAGTAGCTTCAAACATTTCTGGTATATGAAAAACATGTTTTTCAATGGCAAAAATCAATGAATATTGTAAATGCACAAACAGTAATATCTCCACATTGCATGGTGCAATTCTGAAATTTTTAGCTTTTTCCTGTTAATCCTAGCATGATAAAGAAGATTCAAAGAGAGTGAGATGCCAGCTCCTTTCATTCAGTCAGTAGCTTCAAACATTTCTGGTATATGAAAAACATGTTTTTCAATGGCAAAAATCAATGAATATTGTAAATGCACAAACAGAAATATCTCCACATTGCAAGGTGCAATTCTGAAATTTTTTGCTTTTTCCTGTTAATTCTAGCATGATAAAGAAGATTCAAAGAGAGTGAGATGCCAGCTCCTTTCATTCAGTCAGTAGCTTCAAACATTTCTGGTATATGAAAAACATGTTTTTCAATGGCAAAAATCAATGAATATTGTAAATGCACAAACAGTAATATCTCCACATTGCAAGGTGCAATTCTGAAATTTTTTGCTTTTTCCTGCTAATCCTAGCATGATAAAGAAGATTCAAAGAGAGTGAGATGCCAGCTCCTTTCATTCAGTCAGTAGCTTCAAACATT
>NW_027371894.1:0-21168 GCF_046119375.1 Phyllobates terribilis
GGAAGTATAAAGGTATATGGAATAATGCACTCTTTTTAGAGGAATTGTATAATAATAATTTAGAAGGTATGCGGGGGGGGGGGGGAAAGAAAGGAAGAAGATATAGAGGGCCCCATAGAAATTTATTATAGGACTTTTGATTCCGGGGGGTTGCAAAAGAAAACTATAGTAAAAGCTGGGGGGAGGCATGAGGCCCCATAGAAATTTATTATAGGACTTTTGATTCCGGGGGGGGTTGCAAAAGAAAACTATAGTAAAAGCTGGGGGGGGAGGGGGAGGCATGAGGCCCCATAGAAATTTATTATAGGACTTTTGATTCCGGGGGGTTGCAAAAGAAAACTATGGTAAAAGCTGTGGGGGGGGGGGGGGGGGGGGTTGACAAAAAAAAAAAGGAAATAAGCGCGCGCGCACAAATTAAAAATTTTTGTCGTTGGGTTTAGTCACAGGTGGGGTTTTTTAAAAAAATAGATTAGTGACTCCCGGGAGGGGGGAAATAGGAATTATGGGAAACTAGGACAGGGCTAAAAATTGCTATGTCTAACAAGCATTCATTTATAGGGTATCATATTCTTATGTTAAAGAACCACGCTTGCATGAAATAGGACAACCTTATTAATGTGCCATTACCCCACTGAGAGATGCCAAATGAAAGGACCCCAAAAAAAAATCTACCAATGCCTCTTAAATTTCAACCGATGAAGGAGTCACGGTCTCTGCCGGGACCTGACCTCATAGGAGGGATACCCTTTAGAAAGCGATCGCCGGCCGATTAATCAAGTAAAGTCCATAGATTCACATCCGTCAAATGTTTCCTGAAGCGGGCTTAAGGGTCAACTTGTGTTAGGTCCCTTGGAAGATTCAGAACTACCAAGTCCTAGACTTCTTTTAGGCCGCTTTAAGGTACGATAGAGATGTGTTCATATGCTCGATGGTTATTTCTTAGGGAATTTGAAAGAAATATTCATGTTTTTAATTAATGCAAGGGTATAATACATGTTATGTTTAAGTACGTAGTCCATGGATGGTTATTATTCAAGTTAAATTATAGAAGTATGCGGACTCTTTTTAAATAGAGAAGGCTCAGTTCAAAATTTAAAGTAATTATTTAAGTGGATGAAAAGGGGATTAAATTTGTATGTGAAGTTATAGTTAGTTGAGTTTTGCTTAGGTATTTTTTTTTCATATTTATGTTTTAGTGACGGCTGAGATAGCTCAATTATTTGATGGTTTGTCTTATTTTCATGAATTTTTTGGTTTAAACAATTGGACTGAATGGTATGATAGATATTCAAGCTCGAAAATTCAAAATGCAGGCTCTATTTTTAAAGTTTGTCTTTATATTATAAATATATTACCCGCCTTCGTGAATTGTCATGGGAGATGCGTGCATTAAATGGTTTATTTACGGTTATGAGGATATTTCAAATGTTTATTTATCTTGTGCTATTTGATGAGATATGCAAGGGGTAATAAAATGAATGCTCTATTATACATAGTATGTTTATAATACAGGCATAATAGGAGGAAGTATAAAGGTATATGGAATAATGCACTCTTTTTAGAGGAATTGTATAATAATAATTTAGAAGGTATGCGGGGGGTAATAAAATGAATGCTCTATTATACATAGTATGTTTATAATACAGGCATAATAGGAGGAAGTATAAAGGTATATGGAATAATGCACTCTTTTTAGAGGAATTGTATAATAATAATTTAGAAGGTATGCGGGGGGTAATAAAATGAATGCTCTATTATACATAGTATGTTTATAATACAGGCATAATAGGAGGAAGTATAAAGGTATATGGAATAATGCACTCTTTTTAGAGGAATTGTATAATAATAATTTAGAAGGGGGGGAAGAAAGGAAGAAGATATAGAGGGCCCCATAGAAATTTATTATAGGACTTTTGATTCCGGGGGGTTGCAAAAGAAAACTATAGTAAAAGCTGGGGGGAGGCATGAGGCCCCATAGAAATTTATTATAGGACTTTTGATTCCGGGGGGGTTGCAAAAGAAAACTATGGTAAAAGCTGTGGGGGGGGGGGGGGGGGGGGAGGCATGAGGCCCCATAGAAATTTATTATAGGACTTTTGATTCCGGGGGGTTGCAAAAGAAAACTATGGTAAAAGCTGTGGGGGGGGGGAGGCATGAGGCCCCATAGAAATTTATTATAGGACTTTTGATTCCGGGGGGTTGCAAAAGAAAACTATGGTAAAAGCTGTGGGGGGGGGGGGGGGGGGGTTGACAAAAAAAAAGGAAATAAGCGCGCGCGCACAAATTAAAAATTTTTGTCGTTGGGTTTAGTCACAGGTGGGGTTTTTTAAAAAAATAGATTAGTGACTCCCGGGAGGGGGGAAATAGGAATTATGGGAAACTAGGACAGGGCTAAAAATTGCTATGTCTAACAAGCATTCATTTATAGGGTATCATATTCTTATGTTAAAGAACCACGCTTGCATGAAATAGGACAACCTTATTAATGTGCCATTACCCCACTGAGAGATGCCAAATGAAAGGACCCCAAAAAAAAATCTACCAATGCCTCTTAAATTTCAACCGATGAAGGAGTCACGGTCTCTGCCGGGACCTGACCTCATAGGAGGGATACCCTTTAGAAAGCGATCGCCGGCCGATTAATCAAGTAAAGTCCATAGATTCACATCCGTCAAATGTTTCCTGAAGCGGGCTTAAGGGTCAACTTGTGTTAGGTCCCTTGGAAGATTCAGAACTACCAAGTCCTAGACTTCTTTTAGGCCGCTTTAAGGTACGATAGAGATGTGTTCATATGCTCGATGGTTATTTCTTAGGGAATTTGAAAGAAATATTCATGTTTTTAATTAATGCAAGGGTATAATACATGTTATGTTTAAGTACGTAGTCCATGGATGGTTATTATTCAAGTTAAATTATAGAAGTATGCGGACTCTTTTTAAATAGAGAAGGCTCAGTTCAAAATTTAAAGTAATTATTTAAGTGGATGAAAAGGGGATTAAATTTGTATGTGAAGTTATAGTTAGTTGAGTTTTGCTTAGGTATTTTTTTTTCATATTTATGTTTTAGTGACGGCTGAGATAGCTCAATTATTTGATGGTTTGTCTTATTTTCATGAATTTTTTGGTCTAAACAATTGGACTGAATGGTATGATAGATATTCAAGCTCGAAAATTCAAAATGCAGGCTCTATTTTTAAAGTTTGTCTTTATATTATAAATATATTACCCGCCTTCGTGAATTGTCATGGGAGATGCGTGCATTAAATGGTTTATTTACGGTTATGAGGATATTTCAAATGTTTATTTATCTTGTGCTATTTGATGAGATATGCAAGGGGTAATAAAATGAATGCTCTATTATACATAGTATGTTTATAATACAGGCATAATAGGAGGAAGTATAAAGGTATATGGAATAATGCACTCTTTTTAGAGGAATTGTATAATAATAATTTAGAAGGTATGCGGGGGGTAATAAAATGAATGCTCTATTATACATAGTATGTTTATAATACAGGCATAATAGGAGGAAGTATAAAGGTATATGGAATAATGCACTCTTTTTAGAGGAATTGTATAATAATAATTTAGAAGGTATGCGGGGGGTAATAAAATGAATGCTCTATTATACATAGTATGTTTATAATACAGGCATAATAGGAGGAAGTATAAAGGTATATGGAATAATGCACTCTTTTTAGAGGAATTGTATAATAATAATTTAGAAGGTATGCGGGGGGTAATAAAATGAATGCTCTATTATACATAGTATGTTTATAATACAGGCATAATAGGAGGAAGTATAAAGGTATATGGAATAATGCACTCTTTTTAGAGGAATTGTATAATAATAATTTAGAAGGTGGGGGGAGGGGGGGAGTAGACAACTGCTGCTTAAAAGTGATTTTTAAAAGTGAGGTGGTTTTCTAAAATTCCTAGTGTAGGAATGAAGAGGATGAAGATGGAGAAGTAGATGATGGAAGCAAGTTGACCAATTAAAATGAAAGGGTCTTCCACTGGTTGCCCACCAATTCAGGTTAAAATAAGTGTGTTGGCAATTAGGGCTCAAAAGAAAATTTTAGTGAGAGGACGAAAGATAAGAGCGCGCTGGTGCGAGGTGTGAAGAATGGGAAGAAGAAAAAGTACAATGATAGAACAAAGTAGGGCTAAAACGCCTCCTAATTTGTTAGGGATAGAGCGAAGAATGGCGTATGCGAAGAGAAAGTATCATTCCGGCTTAATATGAGGTGGGGTGACTAGGGGGTTTGCTGGAGTGAAATTGTCAGGATCACCTAAGAGATTAGGGGTAAATGTTGAAAGGGCAGTTAAAAGAGCAATTAGAATAGCGAATCCAAGGGCGTCTTTATAGGAAAAATAAGTGTGAAATGGAACTTTGTCTGGATTTGAGTTTAATCCGGTGGGATTGGAGGATCCGGTTTGATGGAGAAAGAGAAGATGAAGAATAGACACCCCTGCAACGACAAAAGGAAGGAGGAAGTGGAAGGTAAAAAATCGTGTTAGCGTGGCGTTGTCGACCGAGAAGCCGCCTCAAATTCACTGAACCAGGTTGGTGCCAATATAAGGGGCGGCGGAGAGAAGATTAGTGATTACTGTAGCCCCCCAAAATGATATTTGTCCTCAAGGAAGAACATAGCCTACGAATGCAGTAGCTATAACTAGAAAAAACAGGATTACTCCAATATTTCAAGTCTCTTTAAATAGAAAAGAGCCGTAATACATGCCCCGGCCAATGTGGAGGTAAATGCAGATAAAAAAAAAGGATGCCCCGTTGGCATGTAAATTACGAAGAAGCCATCCGTTGTTTACATCTCGGCAGATGTGGGCGACAGAGGAGAAGGCTATGGTGGTATCTGCAGTATAGTGTATAGCTAGGAAAAGGCCCGTAATGATTTGGGCAATTAGGCAAAGGCCTAGAAGAGAGCCAAAGTTTCACCATGTGGAGATGTTGGATGGGGATGGTAGGTCGATAAAAGAGTTGTTAATGATTTTTAGAACAGGGTGGGTTTTACGTAAAATTGGGGCCATTAGTTTTTGTAGTTGAATACAACAGCAGTTTTTCAGACTGTGAGTCCGGGTTAGAACCCTGGCAAGAATAGATGAATTTTATTTTTGAAGTTGGGTTAATTGGGGGTTTATTAGCGGTGGCTTCTAATCCGTCACCTTTTTATGCGGCTTTTGGATTAGTAAGTTCAGCTGGAGTTGGGTGTTTAATTTTAATGGAAGGTGGGGTGTCATTTTTGTCACTAGTTCTATTCTTAGTTTATTTAGGTGGGATAATAGTAGTGTTTGCTTATTCGGCTGCATTAGTTGCGGAACCACATCCGGAGGCGTGGGGAAGTTTTGGGGTGGTAATATATTCATCAATTTTTATTTTTTTAGTGGGGCTATGATGGGTAATTGGGGGTGGAGAATACGAAGTTGAATCAAAACTGGAACAGGTGGCCTATGGGGGGGAGTGATTTGGGGTTTCGGTGTTATTTACGTGAGGGGGAGGATTATTAATAATTGTTGGGTGGGCTCTTTTATTGACATTATTTGGGGTGTTAGAAGTGGTTCGGGGCCATTATAGTGGGTCCTTACGAGCTGTAAGATAATAAGGCTGATTGCAGAGGAAACAGTTAGAATTGATAAATAAGTTTTAATTAGGCCTTGTTGGATTTCTTGATTTTTTATGATTGGGGGAAGTTGTAGTACTGTTAGACCCTTAGGGCCAATCTTCTCCAACCATAAGGTGTCAATGAGGTTTGAAGAGATTTGTAAGCTAAAATTTAGGAAACATGATGGAATTAATCGGTGGAAAATGGATGGAAAAAAGGACGTGTTGATGGACTTGGAGAAGTTCTGGGCTGAGATCTTAGTTCATGAGATCTGAGCTAGGTCGAGAGCAATAATAAATCCTAAGATTGAAACGGTTAAAGCAGAAATTTTTAGGTAGGTTGGTATTGTAAGTGTCTGGGGGGAGGGGGGGATAATAATTTGATAAATTAATAAACCTGAAATTACACTACCTAGTGCCAGACGTTTAATTGGGTTAATGGCGATAGAAATGTTTTCATTAAAATACATTAATGGGTTAAATCGGGGATGATGTATAGATGAGAAATAAATTACGCGGAGGCTGTAAACGGCTGTGAAAGATGTAGCGAGCAATGTAATAACTAGGGCTCAAGCATTTGTATTAGAAGTGTTGATTGCTTCAATTACAGCGTCTTTAGAAAAGAATCCTGCTAAGTAAGGGGTGCCCATTAAGGCAAGACTGCCGATGGTGATGCAGGTGGTAGTCACCGGGAGAGATTTTTGAAGACCTCCTATTTTTCGAATATCTTGTTCATCATTCAGATTATGAATGATGGAGCCTGAGCATAAAAATAATATTGCTTTGAAGAAAGCGTGAGTACAAATGTGGAAAAATGCTAGATGGGGAAGGTTAAGTCCGACTGCTACTACTATAAGACCAAGTTGACTAGATGTTGAGAAGGCAACGATTTTTTTAATGTCATTTTGAGTTAGAGCGCAAGTTGCGGCGAATGCAGTGGAAATAGCCCCGAGGCATAAACAGGTGGTGAGGGCAAGCTGGTTATCTTTGATGAGGGGATGAATACGAATAAGAAGAAAGACACCGGCTACTACTATGGTACTAGAGTGAAGGAGAGCAGAGACGGGGGTGGGCCCTTCCATGGCTGAAGCAAGTCAAGGGTGAAGCCCAAATTGGGCAGATTTACTTGCGGCGGCAACAATAAAGGCGATAATTACAGGGGTAGGGGTGTCTATTGAGAGGACAAAATTTAATTCAGTTGAGTCAAAAGAGGAGACGAGTCAAAAGATAGCGTATAGAAAGCCAATGTCCCCAATTCGGTTGTATAATACAGCTTGTAAGGCAGCTGCACCAGCGTTGCTACGGGTAAAGTATCAGCCAATTAAAAGGTAGGATATGATTCCAACTCCCTCTCAGCCGATGAAAAGGGCTAAAAAGTTTCCTGCTGAGACTAGAAGTATTATGGCCAGAAGAAAAATAAGAAGATATTTGAAAAAAAGTTGGATTTTAGGATCATCGTGTATGTACCATAGAGAATATTCAACAATACTTCAGGAGACTAGAAGGGCAATGGGAATAAATAATATCGAATATTGATCTAATTGAAGAGAGAAATTTAAGGGTGAAGATAGAATATTAAATCACTTTCATGTGATGGAGGCTGTTTGAAACTCCCCGTTAACCAGCATGAAAAGTGGGGGGGAGGAGGTAAAGAAAGCTAATATTACAGCTTTTTTTGTATTGAGGTGAAAATTAATAGATGTTGGGGTAAGAAGGGGAAATAAGAGGATTATTATGCTTAGTAAATAGGATGTAGAAATTATTGGTATGTTCATTGCCTAAAAGGTAATATTAATTAACATTTGGCTTGAGTTAGCCGTGGAGTTGAGCCACGGAGGCGAGGAATTAGCAGTTCTCGTTAAGTCTCTTACAAACTCGGCGGACAAGGGATAATTAGTCCCTATCTCTAGAGTCACAGACTAGAATTTTAATAAACTATGTTCGCTTAAAATATGAGATTTGGTTTAAGGGTAACGAATAATACTGGCATGATGTGAAGTAACAGAATAATGTGTTCTCGAGTTTGGGAGGGGGTAAGGAGTTTAGTGTGAGGTGGCAAGTGTTCTCGTTGAGAGGCTCAAAATAGGTAGAGGGAGTAGGATGTGGTAAAAATGATGCTAAGTCCAGCAATAATGAGTGTTATGGAGGATCATTGAAATAAGGAGGAAAGAATCGATAGTTCTCCAATAAAGTTTAGTGAGGGGGGGAGTGCTATATTAAGTAATGCTGCTGTAAGTCATCAGGCTGCGGTTAGAGGAAAAATAATTTGGCTTCCTTGTAAAAGAACAAGGGTTCGAGAATTAGTGCGTTCGTAGGATGTGTTAGCGAGGCAAAAGAGGGCGGAAGATACTAAGCCATGAGAGATTATTAGGACTATTGCGCCAGTAGTGCTTCAGTTTGTTTTAATTATTGATGCTGCGATGACTAAGCCCATATGACTCACAGATGAAAAGGCGATTAGAGATTTTAGGTCTGTTTGGCGGGAACATAGAATAGCTGATAAAAGAACACCAAATAGTGAAAAAATAATTAATGGGGCTGCTAAAGGAAGAAGGGAATTATCTATTATGGTCGTTATACGAAGAATGCCATAACCCCCTAACTTTAGAAGAGTGCCGGCCAAGATCATTGAGCCTGCAATTGGGGCTTCTACGTGAGCTTTGGGGAGTCATAGGTGGAGGCCATAAAGAGGCATTTTGACAAGAAAGGCTAAAAAACAGGCTGATCATCATAAGGGGGCAAGATGAGGGGTAGATGATATTATAGTGTTTTTAAGAAGAAAAATAGATAGTGTACCGATGTTTTCATAAAATAGCAGAAGGACTGTGAGAAGGGCTATTGAACCAAAGAGAGTATAAAAAAGTAAGTAGGTTCCTGCAAGCATGCGTTCTTTTTGTGCGCCCCATCGGGTAATAATAATTAGGGTGGGAATCATTGTTGTCTCAAACATAATAAAAAATAAGATTAAATTATTAACTATGAAAGCTAAAAGAGTGGTGACTTGAAGTACAATAATAGTGAAGATATAAAGTCGTTGTCGAACAATAGGTTCGTTGGAGAGTTTACTTTGACTGGCAAGAAGAGTAGGGGCTGTTAGTCAGTAGGTTAAAATAAGAAGGGGTGAGGAAATTTCGTCTACTAAAAAGTATAGGTTTGTTAGAAAAAAGATTTTGTGAAATAAAAATCAGGAGGTTGATAGGGCTGCTACAATTAGGGCTGTGGCTGATGAGGTTTCTCACAACCGCTTAGCGGGGGTAATTCATGGGATAAAGAGTATAAGCATTAAGGGTGTAAGAATAGTTAACATTGTAGGAGGTTTAGGGAGTTTAAATTATCTGAGCCGTGGGAACGAGCGGTAGCAATCATGAGGGATAGACCTAGGCCCGCTTCACAAGCAGAGAGGGTTAGTATAATGACAGGGTATATGGTTGAAGTTAATAGAGTGAGCTTGGTAGATCATAAGGTCAGACTAATAAAAAGGGATAATATCATTCCTTCTAAACATAAGAGGGCGGATAATAAATGAGAACGATGGAATGATAGGCCAAGAAGGCCTAAAAAGAAGGTTGTGGATAGTAGTCAGGGAGCATGTATTAAAGGCATAAAAATGTTGTGGAGTTAAACCAAAATTTGTTGAGTCGAAATCAACCGTCTTTTTAGACTAACATTTTATTCTGCTCAATCGAGTCCGCCTTGGAGTCATTCGTAAATAAAGCCAAGAGTTAGGAGAAGAAGAATAATGAATGATCAAAAAATAGTTAATTCGGGCAGAGAGAGTTGAGCGGCTCAAGGTGTTGGAAGGAGCAGGGCAATTTCTAGGTCAAAGAGAAGAAATAAGATGGCTACAAGGAAGAATCGCATAGAATAGGGTAGACGGGCGGACCCTAGAGGGTCAAACCCGCATTCGTAAGGAGAGAGTTTATTGGAGTCAGGAGAAATTAAGGGTAACCAGAAGCCGAGTGTGGCTAAGATGATGGCAATAAAAATTCCGACGAGGGAAAATAGGGTCATTATTTCTTCTTGGGATTTAACCAAGATTAAATGATTGGAAGTCATTTGTACTGGTTGTACTAAAGAAATAAGAGCCTCATCAGTAAATTGAGACATATAAGAAGAGTCAAACTACGTCTACGAAGTGTCAGTATCAGGCAGCGGCTTCAAATCCAAAGTGGTGATGGGTAGTAAAGTGAAAGTTGATCTGACGCAGAAGACAGGCTGATAAAAATAGTGAGCCAATAATAACGTGAAGTCCATGAAAGCCGGTAGCTACAAAAAAGGTTGAGCCGTAGACTCCGTCTGCAATAGTAAATGGTGCTTCATAATATTCTATGGCTTGAAGAATAGTAAAATATAGGCCTAAAATGATAGTTAAAGTTAAGGCTTGGGTTGCTTCCATGCGGTTGCCTTGTATAATGCTGTGATGGGCTCATGTAACTGAGACCCCTGAAGCCAATAATACAGCAGTGTTTAGTAAAGGGACTTCAAATGGGTTTAGTGGGGAAATCCCTGTTGGTGGCCAGCATTCCCCAATTTCAAATGTTGGGGCAAGACTAGCATTGTAGAAGGCTCAAAAAAACCCAATAAAGAAGAAGACTTCTGAGGTGATGAAAAGAATCATGCCATAACGGAGTCCCTTTTGTACGGGGGCTGTATGATGGCCTTGGAAGGTCCCTTCGCGAACAATATCGCGTCATCATTGGAATATGGTAAGGAGCATTAAGGATAAACCAATTGATAAAATTAGGGTTGTGTTGAAATGAAATCATATTGCTAAGCCTGTGGTTAATAAAAATGCTGCTGTTGCTCCAGTGATAGGTCAAGGGCTGGGGTCAACTATGTGGAAAGCGTGAGCTTGGTGTGCCATTAGGTGTTTTCTTGAAGATATAGACTTAAAAGTAGAACAAATACGTAAGCTTGAATTATGGCAACAGCAATTTCTAGAATTGTTAGGAGAAGAAGAGTAACAAAGGTAAGGGATGAAACAAGGGGAGAGGAAAATAGAAGGGCTAGGGTGGCTATAGAAATTAGTTGAATAAGTAGGTGGCCTGCTGTGAGGTTAGCTGTTAGTCGTACGCCAAGGGCTACTGGGCGAATAAATAAGCTGATAGTTTCGATAATAATAAGAACTGGGATTAAAAGTGTAGGAGTGCCTTCTGGTAGAAAATGTCCTAAAGAAGCTGTAGGTTGATTGCGAAAACCAATTAAAACTGTGGTCAGTCAAAGAGGGATAGCTAAGCCTAGATTTAAAGAGAGCTGTGTTGTAGGTGTAAAGGTGTAAGGGAGAAGGCCAAGAAGATTAACTCCTAGGAGAAAAACTATTAGAGATGTTAAAATTAGGGCTCATTTATGTCCTGGGGAATTAATAGGCATGAAGATTTGTTTTGAGAAAGTTTTTAAAAATCAGGCCTGGGTGGTCAATAAGCGGTTAGACAGCCAACGATTGGAGGGAGAGGGGAAAAGAAGTCAAGGGAGGAGCATAGAAACTAGAATTAGTGGGACTCCGAATAAAGTTGGGGAAGCAAATTGGCTAAATAAGTTTAGGGTCATGGTCATGATCATGATTTATTAAGACCTTTAGATGTTTTTGAGTTGGGGTCATTAATGAAGTAGTGTTTAGAGATTTTTGTGGGGGAAAAAAGAAGAAAAATTATCCATGAAGACAATAAGATGAAGAATCAGGGTGATGGGTCTAATTGAGGCATTCGTTGAGGGTGGGAGGAAGTCACCTTTCTACAGCTTAAAAGGCTGTCGCTGTTTCCTATAGCTTCTTAACGAAGAATCTGTTGAGGTGGATGATCAATTTAGAAATTCTTTTATAGGAAGAGATTCAATTACAATTGGCATAAAACTGTGGTTTGCTCCGCAAATTTCTGAGCACTGCCCATAGTAGACTCCTGGGCGGGAAATTAAGAATGAGGCTTGGTTAAGACGCCCAGGAATGGCGTCAGTTTTTACTCCTAAGGCTGGAACGGCTCATGAGTGAAGAACATCTTCAGCTGTAACAAGAATTCGAGTTGCCATGCCAATGGGGGTGACTATTCGATTATCTACTTCAAGTAGGCGAAATTGGCCAGGAGTTAGGTCTTTAGTTGGGACTATATAGGAGTCGAAGTTTAGATCAGTAAAATCTGAGTATTCATAACTTCAGTACCATTGGTGGCCGATTGTTTTGATAGTAATATCAGGGTTGCTAATCTCATCTATTAGGTACAGAATTCGAAGAGAAGGAAGGGCGATGACAATTAAAATTACAGCGGGCATAATAGTTCATACTATCTCAATTTCCTGGGCGTCAATGGTGTTAGTGTTGGATAGCTTTGTTGTTATTAAGGTAGAAATGATATAAAGAACTAAGGCGCTAATTAGAAATACTGCTATTAGGGCGTGGTCATGGAAGTGCAGCAATTCTTCTATGATGGGGGATGCTGCGTCTTGGAAGCCTAGTTGGAGGGGGTGGGCCATAAAGAAATATAGGAATTTAACCTATTATTTTACCTTGACAAAGTAATGTTATGAGTTAACTAAGTTCTTAAAGAAAATGGCAGAGCGGTGATGCGCCTGGCTTGAAACCAGGGAATGGGGGTTCAATTCCCTCTTTTCTCGATCTATTAGTTTGGGAGAAAGTGGCCTCTTCAAATGTGTGATACGGTGGAGGAGATCCATACAGTCATTCGACGTTTGTTGGGGTTATCTCTGGAGATGAAAAGAGGCGTTTTGATGAGAAAGCTTCTCAGATAATAAATATTATTAAGATTACGGCAACTAAGGAAATTAGTGAGCCTACTGAGGAGACTGTGTTTCAAAGGGTGTAGGCATCAGGGTAGTCCGAATATCGACGTGGCATGCCAGCTAAACCGAGAAAGTGCTGTGGGAAAAAGGTTAAATTTACCCCAGTAAATATAATGCCAAAATGGATTTTAGTTCAAGTTTCGTGGAGAGTATAACCAGTAAAGAGAGGAAATCAGTGGATAAAGCCTGCTATAATAGCAAATACTGCCCCTATCGATAAAACATAGTGGAAGTGTGCAACTACATAGTAAGTGTCATGAAGAACAATGTCCAAGGAAGAATTGGCTAGGACGATTCCAGTCAATCCGCCAACTGTAAAAAGAAAAATAAAGCCCAGAGCTCAGAGTATGGCAGCCTCTCATTTAATGATGCCGCCATGTATTGTGGCAAGTCAGCTAAAGACTTTAACTCCTGTGGGAATAGCAATAATTATTGTAGCTGAAGTAAAGTAGGCTCGAGTGTCGACGTTTAGATCGGTAGTAAACATATGATGGGCTCAGACGATAAAACCTAAGAGACCAATTGACATCATAGCTCAAACTATTCCTATATAGCCAAATGGTTCTTTTTTGCTGGAGTAGTAGGTTACAACATGAGAAATAATTCCAAATCCAGGGAGGATAAGAATATAAACTTCTGGGTGTCCAAAAAATCAAAATAAGTGTTGGTAAAGAACTGGGTCCCCACCTCCGGCGGGGTCGAAGAAGGTTGTGTTTAAGTTTCGGTCAGTAAGCAGCATTGTGATGCCTGCGGCCAAGACCGGAAGGGAAAGGAGAAGGAGAATAGCGGTGATCAAGACAGACCACACAAATAGGGGGGTTTGATACTGTGTTAGTGAAGGGGGTTTTATGTTTAGGGTAGTAGTGATAAAATTAATTGCCCCAAGAATAGATGAAACCCCAGCTAAATGTAGTGAAAAAATTGTTAAATCCACTGATGGTCCAGCATGAGCCAGGTTGCTTGCGAGGGGGGGGTAAACTGTTCAACCTGTGCCTGCGCCTGCTTCAACTCCTGCCGAAGCTAACAGGAGAAGGAAAGAAGGGGGGAGAAGTCAAAAACTTATGTTGTTCATTCGAGGAAAGGCTATGTCAGGGGCTCCAATTATTAAAGGAACAAGTCAGTTTCCGAACCCCCCGATAAGAATTGGCATAACCATAAAAAAAATTATTACAAAGGCGTGAGCGGTGACGATTACATTATAAATTTGATCATCGCCCAGTAAAGAGCCGGGTTGACTTAGCTCTGCTCGAATTAGTAGGCTAAGGGCCGTGCCTACCATCCCGGCCCATGCGCCGAACACTAGGTACAAGGTTCCAATATCCTTGTGATTTGTGGAAAATAATCATCGGGTAATTATCACAGGTAAGATGGCCGAAACTTAGGCAGCGGGTTGTAGCCCCGCCAACAGAGGTTCAAGTCCTCTTCTTTCCAGGCCCCGGGGTGTTACACGCAGGACTGCAACCCCTGAGAGGCAGTATAGATTCTGCCGGGGCTTCTCCCGTTTTTTTTTTTAACGGGAGAAGTAGAATAAAGCTCGCTGGATAGAGTGTTTAGCTGTTAACTAAAAGTTTACGGGATCAAGGCCCGTTTTTCTAGAAGACTTTATCTTAATAAAAGTATTTGAGTTGCATTCAGAAGATGAAAGTAGTATCTTTCAAGTCTTACAGAAGCTAGAAGGGTTTCACTTCTATTAAGGGCTTTGAAGGCTCTTGGTTTGGTTATCCTAAGCTTCTTAAAAGTATGGTAATAAAGATGGAGAGAGGGGAAGAGCACATAGGGTTAGAATAGTTAATGGGGATAAGTGGGTTTTTTTCTTAAATAGTCAGGAAGATAGCGAAAAAGATGGGTTAGGGGCCAAGGTGAGAGATGTGGTGTAAGTTAAGCGAAGATAAAAAAATAGACTTAGAAGGGTTGATAGAAGAGCAATGAGGGCAAATGTTGTTAAGTTTTGTTTGATTAATTCTTGAGCGATGAGTCATTTAGGTAAGAACCCTGTGAGTGGCGGGAGGCCACTTAGAGATAATAAACAGAGAAGGGATAATGAGGCAATAGCGGGGGTTTTATGTCAGGATGTTGCTAGTTGAAGGATATTTTTGGAGTTGATAAACATAAATGTAAAGAATAGGGTGGAAGTTATAATAACATAAAGAGTAAAGTTTAGAAGGGAAAGAGAGGGGGAAATTTTTAAAATTAAGATAATTCATCCCATATGGGCAATAGAAGAGAATGCTATAATTTTTCGAATTTGAGTTTGGTTAATTCCCCCCCAACCTCCAAGAAAAGTGGAGAGTAAACCTAAGGTTAACATTAAATTGAGGTTGAGGGACTCTGAAAATTGAAAAAGTAAGGTTATGGGGGCTAGTTTTTGTCATGTTGACAAAATTAGGCCTGTTTGGAGTGGGAGGCCTTGGAGAACCTCTGGGAGCCAAAAGTGAAATGGAGCAATTCCAAGTTTTGTTAAAATAGCAATTGATAAGAGGATAGTGGAATTTGAATTTATAGAGGAATTGATGGATCACTCTCCTGTGAGTCAGGCGTTAAGAGTGGCAGCAAACAGAATTAGTGCTGAGGCTGCAGCTTGAGTCAAGAAATATTTTGTTGAGGCTTCGATAGCGCGGGGGTGGGGATTTTTGGTTATCAAGGGGAGGATCGCTAGGGTGTTGATTTCTAGGCCAATTCAGGCTAGGATTCAATGAAAGCTTGAAAGGGTTGCCACAGTGCCTAGTGCAAGACTAGAGATGAAGATTGAAAGAGCATAAGGATTAATTAGTAAAGGAGGGGATTTAACCAACATGTTTGGGGTATGGGCCCAAAAGCTTTAAATGTTTAGCTGACTTTACTAGAAAGTAGTAAAATGGAATTACAGAGGGTTTTGATCTCTCAATTATAGGTTCAATACCTATTTTTCTAAGGAAGTGAGGGGGTTTGAACCCCTATAGGCCTCCCTATCAAGGAGGTCCTTATCTTTCGGGCACGCTTCCAACAGATGGGTGGGGAAAATAACATAATAATGGGGAAGGTGATAAATCAAATGGTGAAGGCTAGGGTTAAGGGGAGAAAACTTTTTCACACTAAATGTATTAGTTGGTCGTAGCGAAAGCGTGGGTAGGAGGCTCGCACTCATAAAAAGAATATAACTAGAAGAGAGGCCTTAACAATAACTGAGGCAGTTGTTAAAGGGTAAAGAAGGAGAGTTGAAGAACCTAAAAAGATAATTGATGAGATTGTGTTTATTATAAGGATATTGGCATACTCCGCTAGAAAAAATAAGGCAAATGGTCCTCCTGCGTATTCAACATTGAACCCGGAGACTAATTCAGATTCGCCTTCGGTTAGGTCAAATGGGGCGCGGTTGGTTTCAGCTAAAGTTGAGATAAATCATATGGCAGCTAAGGGTCAAGCGGGAATAACTAGTCAGAGGGGTTCTTGAGCAACACTAAAATTTTGTAAAGTGAAGTTTCCTGAGACAAGAATGATGCAAAGAAGAATGAGAGCCAGGGTTACTTCATATGAGATGGTTTGAGCTACTGCTCGTAGGGCGCCAATAAGGGCGTATTTTGAATTAGAAGCTCAGCCTGAGCCTAGAATTGAATAAACAGTGAGGCTTGAGAGAGCAAGGATGAATAAAATGCCGAGGTTCATTTCTGAAAATGTTAGAGGCATTGGTAGTGGGGCTCAAATAATTATGGCTAGAGAAAAAGCTAAAATTGGGGCAAGCATAAATAAAATTTGGGAGGAGGCGGCGGGGCGAATTGGTTCTTTAATAAATAGTTTAACGCCATCAGCAATTGGTTGGAGTAGACCTGTGGGGCCTACTACATTAGGGCCCTTACGATGTTGCATATAGCCTAAAACTTTCCGTTCAATTAAGGTTAGGAATGCAACTGCCAGAAGAATTGGAATTATGTAACACAGTGGTTGAATTAGATAAATTAGGTTAATAGCTGGGGAGAAGATTTGAACTTCTATGGAGAGAGTTTAGGTCTCTAGCAAGACCAGATTTTGCTACCCTAGCTTTCAATGCCCTCTATTCTTGAGGAAAGTGGTAAAAATGTTAGTTATTAAGTTGGTAAACACAACCTAGTATTTATGGCTTAGCAATTCTATTGGCCATGATTTTTCGGTCCTTTCGTACTAGAAAAATCTTTTTATAGATAGAAACTGACCTGGATTACTCCGGTCTGAACTCAGATCACGTAGGGTTTTAATCGTTGAACAAACGAACCTTTAGTAGCGGCTGCACCACTAGGATACCCTGATCCAACATCGAGGTCGTAAACCTACTTGTCGATACGGGCTCTTGAAGTAGATTGCGCTGTTATCCCTAGGGTAACTTGGTTCGTTGATCAAATAATTGGGTCAATGTAAGTCAGTTTGATGATGCATAAAGATGTGGCTTTTTGCTAAGAGGGTTTGTCTTTCAGCGCGGAGGTTAAGTTTTACTCCGTGGTCACCCCAACCTAAAACTAGAAGTTAAAAATGCTTAAATATGTTTAGTTTTCTGAAGGTGTTAAGTAAAAGCAAATACTTCAGTTGTTTAAAGCTCCATAGGGTCTTCTCGTCTTATAGAGTTATCCCCGCTTCTTCACGGGGAGATTAGTTTCATTGATTAGAAAAAGGAGACAGTATAGTCTTCGTGGGGCCATTCATACTAGTCCACAATTAAAGAACAAGTGATTACGCTACCTTCGCACGGTTAGGATACCGCGGCCGTTGAACAGTGTCACTGGGCAGGCTGGACCTCTTATTGTAGTTCAAGAGGCGATGTTTTTGGTAAACAGGCGAGACTAATATTTGCCGAGTTCCTTCTTTTTCTTTTAATCTTTCTCTGAATGCTCTGGTGTTAGGTTAACGTGAAATGTAATAGATTTTTCTTGGTCAGTTGCTATTTCATTATTAGTGGCGGTGATTATCAGCGGGATGGCCTTACTGATGGAAACTTGCATTGGGAGAGAAGGGTCTGCTTCTTATTACTAGTTTTAACATAAAATTTTCTATAAGTATATAGATTTGCCTTTTGGGGAATAAGGGATAGAGATTAACTAAGAAATTCAATAAATAAATAATTGAGCTTTGACGCTTTCGTAGAAGGTGGCTGCTCTTAGGCCTACTTTGATATTATTATTATTTATATAACCCAGTAGTGGAGGTTGTATCCTTTTTCAAATAGGCTGTACCTTATTTGAATTGCTTTAAAGAAATTTTTATAGATTTATTTGACTTTAAGCGGGACTAAGATCCTTTTCTAAGGCAACCAGCTATCACTAGGCTCGTTAGGCTTGTTACCTCTACCTTAGGATCGTCCCACTATTTTGCAACAGAGATGGGTTCGCTCAAAAAGCTGTCCTAAAGTAGCTCGCCTAGGTTCGGGGGTTCAAACTAAAAATCTTTTTGCTTGATTAGACTAGTTAAACCATGATGCAAAAGGTACGAGGGGTAAACTCTACTGTGTTGTGCTTTAAAGTTATTTCATTTCTATTTCATCTTTCCCTTGCGGTACTATATCTATGGCGCCCAGAAGTTTTTTGATCGCCTCTACTTGACTTAGAAAATGTTTTGATTTAAGGAAAAAAAGGTAAGTTTTAGAACAGAAGAAAGGTGGGGCTAGGTATTTAGCTCAAAATGATCTGGTTTTCACGGATATTACTTTGGTGTAAGCAAAGGGCTTTAAGTTAAGCTACATTATGTTTCCAAGTACACCTTCCGGTATACTTACCATGTTACGACTTGCCTCTTCTATGTTGCTTAAGGGTGTTAAAAACTGTTTGTTAGCATTGAGGAGGGTGACGGGCGGTGTGTACACACCCCAGTGCCAGGTTAAAAAGGACTCTCTAGTTCCATTTTACTACTAAATCCGCCTTCTGACTAGGTTTCATAAAGTCTTTCGTGTAGTCTAATATAGAAAGTGTAGCCCATCTCTTCCCATTTCATTTGTTGCACCTTGACCTGACGTGTGGTTGGAAAAACATTTGGCTCACTAGCGCGCTCACGTGGTAAGCTGACGACGGAGGTATACAGGCTGAATAACTAAAAATGGTGAGGTTAAACGGGGGTTATCGATTATAGGACAGGCTCCTCTAGGGGGATATGGGGTACCGTCAAGTCCTTTGGGTTTTAAGCTTAGCTCGTAGTTCCCTGGCGAGAAGGAAGTAAGTTAAAGTTTACGACTGAGCATAGTGGGGTATCTAATCCCAGTTTGTTTCTCAGATGACGTGAGTTCAAGTTGAATTAATTGGAATAACTTTCGTTTATGGCTTTCTTAAAAACAAGCGTGTCACGGCTTAGTTTTAGTTGAATTCCAGTTGTTTGGAGAACTTTAATCACGCTTTACGCCGAAGGGGGTCAATTTGAGCCACGATGGTGTAACCGCGGCGGCTGGCACCAGATTGGCCGGCTCTAAATAAGTTTAACTGAGTCAAGCTATCGCTCATGCTCAATGTTTATCACTGCTGAAGACCCTTGAGGGTGTGGCGAGACTAGGTGTTTTGGGCAAATTTTTGGGCCTGATACCAGCTCCTGTTCCCTAGAGGGGAAATAAGGGCATTCTCACTGGGGTGCGGATACTTGCATGTGTATATTAAATAAGAATTGACTCCAAGGCTAGGACCAAACCTTTGTGTTTAAAGGACTTTTTAGGGCCCTTCTTAGCATTTTCAGTGCTACGCTTTGTGTAAGCTATTTAAACAGGACATAATTTAAGGAGAATATCAGTTTTGGGGATTGATTGTGAAAGTTAAATTCTTTCTGTCCTGAGCTCTAGGAATGTTTTAAATTTCAATCTTTGGTTTACAAGACCAATGCTTTGAGGCGTTAAGCTACTAGGGCATAGCTTTTACTTGGACTTGCACCAAGAAGTGCTGAACCCTAAAACCAGAGGAAAGCTATTTTCCTTTAAAAGCATAATACACTGTATATATATATATATATATATATATATATAGTTTTTACTTTTATGTCACTCTTACTTGTTTGGGAAAGGGAGGGGTAAAAGAATTTAAGATAAACTGTGTTAAATCGGGGGAGGGGGAGGCATGAGGCCCCATAGAAATTTATTATAGGACTTTTGATTCCGGGGGGTTGCAAAAGAAAACTATGGTAAAAGCTGTGGGGGGGGGGGGGGGGGTTGACAAAAAAAAAGGAAATAAGCGCGCGCGCACAAATTAAAAATTTTTGTCGTTGGGTTTAGTCACAGGTGGGGTTTTTTAAAAAAATAGATTAGTGACTCCCGGGAGGGGGGAAATAGGAATTATGGGAAACTAGGACAGGGCTAAAAATTGCTATGTCTAACAAGCATTCATTTATAGGGTATCATATTCTTATGTTAAAGAACCACGCTTGCATGAAATAGGACAACCTTATTAATGTGCCATTACCCCACTGAGAGATGCCAAATGAAAGGACCCCAAAAAAAAATCTACCAATGCCTTTTAAATTTCAACCGATGAAGGAGTCACGGTCTCTGCCGGGACCTGACCTCATAGGAGGGATACCCTTTAGAAAGCGATCGCCGGCCGATTAATCAAGTAAAGTCCATAGATTCACATCCGTCAAATGTTTCCTGAAGCGGGCTTAAGGGTCAACTTGTGTTAGGTCCCTTGGAAGATTCAGAACTACCAAGTCCTAGACTTCTTTTAGGCCGCTTTAAGGTACGATAGAGATGTGTTCATATGCTCGATGGTTATTTCTTAGGGAATTTGAAAGAAATATTCATGTTTTTAATTAATGCAAGGGTATAATACATGTTATGTTTAAGTACGTAGTCCATGGATGGTTATTATTCAAGTTAAATTATAGAAGTATGCGGACTCTTTTTAAATAGAGAAGGCTCAGTTCAAAATTTAAAGTAATTATTTAAGTGGATGAAAAGGGGATTAAATTTGTATGTGAAGTTATAGTTAGTTGAGTTTTGCTTAGGTATTTTTTTTTCATATTTATGTTTTAGTGACGGCTGAGATAGCTCAATTATTTGATGGTTTGTCTTATTTTCATGAATTTTTTGGTCTAAACAATTGGACTGAATGGTATGATAGATATTCAAGCTCGAAAATTCAAAATGCAGGCTCTATTTTTAAAGTTTGTCTTTATATTATAAATATATTACCCGCCTTCGTGAATTGTCATGGGAGATGCGTGCATTAAATGGTTTATTTACGGTTATGAGGATATTTCAAATGTTTATTTATCTTGTGCTATTTGATGAGATATGCAAGGGGTAATAAAATGAATGCTCTATTATACATAGTATGTTTATAATACAGGCATAATAGGAGGAAGTATAAAGGTATATGGAATAATGCACTCTTTTTAGAGGAATTGTATAATAATAATTTAGAAGGTATGCGGGGGGTAATAAAATGAATGCTCTATTATACATAGTATGTTTATAATACAGGCATAATAGGAGGAAGTATAAAGGTATATGGAATAATGCACTCTTTTTAGAGGAATTGTATAATAATAATTTAGAAGGTATGCGGGGGGTAATAAAATGAATGCTCTATTATACATAGTATGTTTATAATACAGGCATAATAGGAGGAAGTATAAAGGTATATGGAATAATGCACTCTTTTTAGAGGAATTGTATAATAATAATTTAGAAGGTATGCGGGGGGTAATAAAATGAATGCTCTATTATACATAGTATGTTTATAATACAGGCATAATAGGAGGAAGTATAAAGGTATATGGAATAATGCACTCTTTTTAGAGGAATTGTATAATAATAATTTAGAAGGTATGCGGGGGGGGGGGGAAAGAAAG